>NC_088776.1:57868165-58043864 GCF_954871325.1 Gordionus sp. m RMFG-2023 | reverse complement strand
AATCAGAAGTAATTACCATGAATATAAAATAATTGATGGAATGAAAATAAAGTAAAAGATATCATATATTTTACAAGGAATTGGAATATATATTTATCAATAGCACTTTCTTGAGTAACTACTTCATCTTAAATGATAGATTTGTAAAATAATAAATAAAAATATGTATCATATTGTATTTTAATTAGAGCTGGAAAATTATTGTTTTGGCTTTATTAATGACTACATGATAGATTTTTAAAGTAATAAATGGAAATATATGCTGTGTATCATATTGTATTCTACCTGAGGCTGGAAAATAATTGTCTTGGCTAGTACAAAAATAAGTTTTTTAATATAAATTTTTTTTTAGTCCAAGAATAAAACAATTTTGAAAAATGAATCGTCGTTATTCATATATTTTCAAAATAGATTGACGTATGTATAATAACAAAAATATTCTATGAATGCCAGCTGCAACATGTCCACCCTTAACTGCAGGAACATACACCAATACCATTTTTTCAAATGCTCTACATATTTATATCTTAATTAACATTTTTGTTTATTACCAGAGTTGGACAGTACTGCAAATGCTTATATTTAAATACAAGATTATTTTGTATCTTGTACTCAGCATTTTTTTGTCATCTTTAATATTATCCTAGTATTTGTAACTAATATCCTTTATTCTGAAGAGAATCTAATATCCTTTTAATTTTATTGACAAAGGTTACCAATTCTTTTTAATATTCATGTCTAAATAATATACAAATGACAAAATATAACCTTATTTTCTATTTGAAAACTTGTATTATCCTTATTTTTTTCCGCCATAGTTCAAATATCTTGATAAACCAAAATTAGCTAGATAATTTACATCTCACATTAAGATAGATGGATAAAAATGTTTTGTGGAAATAATTTCCTATGATGATGATTATAATGAGGCTATTTTGGCTTCATTATCACATCTATATATTAAGAACTTATGGTTTGAGTCGGATAACAAAAGAAATATTTTCAAAATATATTATTAGACAAAGCCCTAAATATAGTACCAGTTGTATATAATCAAGCTCAATCTATAACACCCATAGATTTAACATCTAATTAAGAAGATAACAAATATTGCTGAGTTCTATAATACAGATAACATTGAGTTTGGAAGTTTGAAAATATTAAAATATATCAGAAATCATTCAGACTTTTTTTTTAAATATAATAATACAATATCTTTATCAGCTCCAAATGATCAGTCATTAAGTTTTGGCACAATGTTAGCTGAAACGGCAAATGGTTAATGAAATATTGATTATCTTAAAAAAAAAAATTTTATTTAATCTAGTTTAAATATTCTGCAAATTAATATTTCAACTCCCATTGAAAATACTAGTTTTCATTTATTGTCTTGCCATGAATGGCTTAAAACTAATATTAAAAGTAAAAGGTTTGTCATTAAATATTTTATTAATTATTGTAAATATTCATTCTTATTATATGCGTATATTATGTTCTTCGCCAATAATTAATCAAAATTGTATTTTACTAACTATTCTAGTTTAATTGGCAATGATAATTTTACATAAGCATCTTGTATTCAAGATACTCACATTTAAAAAGATACAAGTATATTTCATCTTGTATCTTTTGTTTTTTTGAATTCATGTCTCCCCCCATCAGCGAGGGACTCCCGCAATTTTTTAGTTTATACGAAGACATCTCTCTCTCGCAAAACTACCTCAATTGGAAATCTCCCGCAAAAATCTACCGCAATTTTTTAATTTCTCCCGCAATTTTTTTAAAAAGTATTTTAACGTTTTTAATATATAAATAATAATTTTGAGAGACATTAATTTATTATTTTTATATTTTTAAAATAAATTTTAAATATTTATTAGAAAAACATGTCTAGTTTGTAAATTTCTTTCTATCCTGGTTTATTTTTATCCAATAATAAATCAACATCATTTCATTCATATAAGTGAGTACAGGAGAGTATAATCAACATCGATTGGAATACAAAAATATTCTCAAAAATAATAAATAATACAGATGCAACTACATTGGTGAAAATCGTATACATCTATCATGTAGTTCAACATTCGCTGAGCTATATCATCCCAATGTGGGTCGAGTCTTTTTCTCATGATATTTAACGACTCCTATATAAGTGCATACCTTACTTGTGGCAGAACAAAAATGAGCAAGGTTATCACAAGTGTTTTAATACCTGAATCTTAGAAGTCAATTCTAGAAGATTTGAATGATAGGCATCCATATGCAATTCTAACAGATGCATCTAATTTTAATAAAACTAATAACTACACTTTATTTTTCATCTAATAAATTCCAATAGTACAATCATAATAATCGAATATCAAATAATTCAAATTCCAATTCATAAATATACAACTCATTTAATAAAATCTCCGACTCATTTCATATAAAAAATCACACACTGAAAATATTATTTTTCCAATAAAAACATATTATCAAAAGAATAATAATCTGATTGACATTTCTTGAAAATAAATAAGCATTTATTATTTATCTCTTTAATTCAACCTTTGCAACACGCCCACCCTTCAAAAGCCCAGATACCATATAATTATCATTCTTTTAGGACATTGATCATTTCCTCGTCATTTATCAAATCGTACCTTTGCACATTAAACTTTTAAATCTTGAATTGTCTGCGAATTATAATAATTAATATATTTTGCTTGTTTTTCAATACATGTAAATTTGGATTCAACAATTTACAATTATTTTTTCCTTTCTTAATTTTCAATTATAAAACAAATAATTGACCATAAACAAAATAAAAGAATACGAATAGGGATAAAAAATAATAATTTATAATTATCACTATTAAAACTACATATATGGAATATCATTATATCTTTATAATTATCACTGTTAAAACTACATATATGCAATAACATTATATCCATTAAGAAAATAATATGAACCACTAAAAAAAATTAATATGTCATATAACAAAAATATTAAACTACAATATATATATATAATATCACCAAAATCATATTTTTTGTTACCAAAAAAAAATATAAAGATGTGCCGATGGATTATAAAAAATTTAAATATATAATTATAACTATTATATCATCACACACATCATATACCATCCTTTTTTAAAACTCTTTTATTTTACATAATTCTTCACAAGGTCAAAGTTTAAAATCTTTTTATGGTCCACCAACTTTTTATTTAAAGTTTTTTTTTATCATATATTATTTAAAAAATATTTATTTTACAATGTTTCACAACAATGTCTCTTTAAATTTAAAAAAAAAAAATTTTTTAAATTAATTTACACAAAATTTGTATTTCATTGAACTTTCAATACCATGCCACGTGGTATTATTCACATGAATTTATTAAAGTCAATGATTTTATTTTATTGATAACAATTTAATTCTTAAATTAAAATATTCTTCTCTATTGCTTAAGATAAATAATACTTTTCTTCCCAGATGTTATTCTTATTAAAAATTTTGTTATAATATATTATCACTTTTAATTAGGCTTTACTCAATTTTATATTTACACGAAAACACGAACACTGATTAATTTCTTTTTCAATCATTAAAATTTTCTCATTATATTTGAATCACCATTAATATAATTAATATTCATGCCTAAATTCAACTCTGAATTTAATGGCCTCTGAATATCCATATTTTTTTTATTAAATATATTGAAATTATTTATAACAACACTCTATATATTACAAATTTTGTTATTAATATATGTTCTTTCAATTTCTATATGATTCTCTTTCAAATCATATAGTCATTGCAATTCACTCACATATTGAATACAATTCATGGCCACAGGACCCATTTTCTCACATTTAAAACACATTCGGTCATTATCTTTATTGTTCATATCTTTTTCACTTAAATTTAAAATAACCAAATCTTTTATATTATGTACCACGGGATTTATCAATACCGGTGGTCTCTTTGGAAAACCAGCTTTAAAATTGGCTTCCTTCACTATGCAATTCTTTTTAATATGACCTGTAAAACCACATCGATGATAAATTATATCATTTTTATCATTTAATTTTACATTCACATTTTCATTGATTTTTCGCTCAGGCGAAAAACAATTTTTCCCACTATGACCCCTCCGGCCACAAATATCACAATTTTCACTAAAATTATGATTATTATTTCTAATTGTATCTATATCTTTAGAAATATTCTTCAAATTTTCTTTAATTTCTTTTATATCATTTGAAATTACACATTCATTTTCATTTCCTTTAACATTGTTAGTAACATCATGATTTTTTACAACCTTCACAGGTTTATTAATCACAATTTCAAAAATTTTCTCAGAAATTTCACTCATAAATGGATCTAAACTAACATTTATATCTTTTGACGTCATAATACTTTTACCAACAATAGGCATTTCACTAGTATTTGAATTCTCATTCCCACTGGAATTACTTATTTTCTGGATATTTAAATTTCTAAGTTAAGTTAAAATCAAATTTAAACTATTTTTTAGACCATCAGAAAAATCTAAAAATTTATCAGATGTCATAGGATTCACATCCACATTAGAATCATCTAACTTACTCACTTTATTTGTAAATTTTATTCTTAATTATCTTAATTAAATGTATAATAAAAATCAAAGAAATATATAAGATGAAAAAAAATCAAAGCTGTAACCACACAATTGGTCACATCCAATTTATCAAAACTCGAATTAAGTACTTTAACAAAATTATTCTTATAAATTTGCATTGATTACTAATAAAAAAAATAAACCATGTTCTCATTAAAATATTGATAATAAAAATTTTATCCTAAACAATAATTACGTTGTGTGTAACAAGATATTTAATAAAGAAAATATTTATTTTTTTTTTTACCTTTTTTATCCGGATTCGAATGATACTCCAAATTTATTCCCCGAATAAAAATGATTTTCTTTAGGAACTGTGTCCTCAAAATTTATTTCACTTTATTTAAATATTTTTCCCAGTAAAATTTCGATCCTGGTTCAACGTGTACCATTTTAATAATACTAACAACTACACTTTATTTTTCATCGAATAAATTCCAATAGTACAATCATAATCGAATATCAAATAATCCAGGTTCGAATCCTGGTCACAGCACCACTTTAATAAAACTAACAACTATACTTTTTTTTCCATAATAAATTCCAATAGTACAATCATAATAATCGAATATAAAATAATTCAAATTCCAATTCATAAATATACAACTCATTTAATAAAATCTCCGACTCATTTCATATAAAAAATCACACACTGAATAAAATATTATTCTTCCAATAAAAACATATTATCAAAAGAATAATAATCTGATTGACATTTCTTGAAAATAAATAAACATTTATTATTTATCTCTTTAATTCAACATTTGCAACACTAATAAGGGAAATATTAAAACATTTCCCTCGATCTTTCGCTATTTCAACAAAAATAAGAACATTTCAATAAAACTGTTAAAAATTTTTCCTCGGATAGTGAAAAATCCAACAATGTAGCTAGCCACATAATGGTAAATATAGCTGATTCAGGGTTATCAATGATTTGCATGTCAGCTTTCTGCTCTGATAATGCCTCTGTAAATTTTGGCAAAAATCAAAGTTACCAATTTGAGGCAGCCCAATAATGAATTAATACCAATTGGCTGTATATGCCATATACTACATAACTACATAATTCTTGCAAGAAGGCAATGAATATACTATCTGTGGATGTCGAAATAATTGTTGATGAAATGTTTCAACGAATTTAGTTCATCAACTAAAAGAGTTAATGAATTAAAAGAGTCTGGTGAAGTGGTCTGACTTGGAATGGTGTGAGTTGTTGTGATATGTACCTATCAGGTGGTTATAATTAATACCTGCCATCGATAGAATTTTAAAATTTTACGAACCCTTAAAAAAAATTTTTAAATAAAGATTTTAAAAGCTGTCCTAAAATTTTGAAAAATTTTTTGGAGTATGAAATGGCAGAATTTTACATGTAGGAAATTTACTTCATGCAGTTAATATTCAGTAGCAATCAGAATATTCTTTATTAAAAAAGATACACAAAATCATGCTACAGCTCTGTTCCTCTCTACAGTTAAAAATTGATAATAAATTTTATGGCGCTATTGCTAAAAATATCATATTAAAATGTTCAAATAATACTCTAATTAATACATTTTTAAATGAAGCAGATATTTTTATTAAGACAATTTTAGAATTTACAATCAAAATTTGATTTTAATAACTCTATTTACAAATGTATAAATATTATGACCTTGGAACATAAACCATCATTTGATGGTTTTTATAATTTAATAAATATATTAAAAATTCCGAAAGACATTGATGCCTTGTTTGAGGAGATTGTTCTCTCTATTTTTTATGATTCGCCAAAATACTTAAAGTTAGATGGTCTAAAAGCAGAGGAGAAATGAGTAAAATTTTTTCGTAATAACGATAAATCCCCATGCTTGGGAAAATTATGCGAGTATGTCTTCTACTTACCTTATTCTAAGGCCTCGTCCGAGCGCATTTTTAGCCTGATAAAGGAGATAAATCGGATTGCTTTAACAACATTAGAGGCCGAGCTAATGGTTAAACAAATATATCATATGTCATGCCAGAAATTTCATAAATATCCCAATAACGACGGTAAAGATTTAGTTTTATTATTTAAATCTCAAATAAAATATAATTAAGTTATAGCAATGGCGCCATAAAATTTATTGTCAATTTTTAACTGTAAAGATGAACACATCTGCAGCATAATTTTGTGAATCTTTGTTAAGATTCTTCTATTGCAACTACACATTAACAACATGTAGTAGATTTCCTACATGTGAAATCAATCCTAAATATACCTCTGCCATTCATTATTGAAAAAAAATTCAAAATGTTATTACAGCTTTTATAACCTTTATTTAAGAAATATTTTTTTAAAGGTTTATAAAATTTTAAAATTCTATCGATGGCGGGTATTAGGAAGATATAGCAACCAACATTAAGACCTCCTGGATTTAGTCCTAAAATAGTTCTACAAGTATAGTGTTTATTTATATTAGAGTCGTTAAATATAATAAAGATTCTACCAACATTGTGATGGTAAGTATCTTTGTGAATGTTGTACTACAAGATAAGTGATTACAATTGCCGCAACTGTAGTTGCATCTGTATTATTTCTTATTTTTGGAGTACCTTATTATGTATTTAAACGTGATAATTAAGCGCCTATCCCTATAATGTTATACACACACATGGTAGATTTCCAATTGAGGTCGTTTTGCGGGAAATTTGCATAAAATATATTTTTAATTGTAAAATTAAAATCGTTTTTTTTATAAAATTTTATCTTGTTTACATTTTTTTATATATAAAAAAGATTGTTGGTTTTTTTCATAAATTAATATATTTTAATAAATCAAGATATTATTTTTGAAAAATAGTTACCAACTTTGTATTTATATAAACTAATTATAAAAATAATAGGCGGATAAATAAGTAAATTCAAATTCCTTTTTTAGCAATTTTTATAATTCTACCGCAATTTTCATATTTCTTTCGCATAATACCAAATTTCTCCCTCAATTTGAAAATTTTGACATGGCAACCCTGTACTAGTATCTGTATCTAAGATCCATTTTTTATGAACAATATCTTTATCTAGATTATTTTTCTAGAGGACCTGCCCAACTCTGCTTATTATAAAATATATTGAATATATTTATCTCGTAAGTTAGGATTTATCGGGTGAGTAAATTTATAGAATTTTTGAATACTTGTCCCTTTGTAATTAGTAAGCCTTTGTTTATTTATATATATATAAAGTAAATTCTTTCACAAAATAATTATAGGTGAAATGCGTATAACAAGGTATATATATAGAAGGACCGGTGTAAGTGCGATAGATACAGATCGGAAAATCTTGAGGGGCCAAGGTGATAATTATTCGTATTACTTTATTTAAAGAAATTAGCAAAAATTGTCAAAAGGATTAGTTATTATACATCATATATATTACAAAAAAGAGATGAGAATTTGGTTATTATAATGAATTTTTATTTATATGTATAAAAAGTATATAATCCATAAGTCAACTGTCCTAAAAATAATATAATACATATATGAATAAAAATTATATATATTCTGACGGCTAACTGGCCCAGCAAGAGGGGTGGGAATAAATTGAAACATTTGATTGTGGGAGGGGGGGTAGAGCCTGTGGGGATGACTGGTGTACTAAATATTGGTCGACGGTGGCTATCAGATGCTCGTCAAAAACCGAAAAGTCTAACTCGGTAACCATCCTATCGATAGCTTCGACGTTGTCCACATTGTCTATAGATTGAGGATGTATTAGGAAATATACACATGGTCATTGATTGGGGCACCAGTTGCAACTGATATTATCGGCGATGTTGTTTGTTTCTATCTGAAAATATTTCTCGCTAATTGAACAAAGTCTCTGAAACCAATGGCTAGCATCATTTGAGATACTAGCTGTGCGCAATGAATAACATTGTTTATTGGGAAATAAAACGAAACGGCTTCATTAATGCAGATATCTTTACTATAGTCTTAGGATAGGCTTGGATAGTCAACAGGGTACATATCAAAAGGGTATATTAAACTAAATTGAGCATATAATTAAATTTTGCATAACATAAACCAAAATAATAATAGAAGAAAAACTATATTGGTTTCAATTTAAACATAAATAACAAAAATAATAACAAGAGAGAGAAAGAAAATTAAATTAATTACAATTTTTCAAAAATGAATTATAATGTATTGATATTTTAATTGTCTGAATTAAAATAAATCATATGGAAATTTAATGAATACACTCATTCATTAACGCGCCCACGAAAATATTTTTGAAAAAAATAAATTCGAAAAAAACGTTCTATTTACTTTACATATTATTATGACGAAATGTCCAAGATGCACAAAGGAAGTATATTTTGGTATTAAAAAAAACATTATTATTTATAATATATTAATTTAGTTTTATTTATGGTTTATTAAATATTAGACATCCAAGATTTTGATAAGGGGAGTGAAAATTTTGGGTTTTCACAATTTTTTTGATTAAAATCCCTTATTTCGAAAAATTTTGAATTATATAGTAGTTATTTTAAAAGGTTAACTTTTATTAATCTTTATTATAAATTCATCCTTATAGCTATATATTATATACATTTTTGTGGAGGGTGGAGGTGTGTAGAGGAAATTTTTATTCACTTAAAATGATATTTGTGAGAACACAATTTTTTGATTAGGTGACCACTCCCTATAAAATAACATCAATGGCACTTGATATATATTTATTTATTTGACATTTTATATCTTTATATTTTAATTTTTTTTTTAGCTGAAAAAAAATCATCCCTAGGTAAAGATTGGCATCCCTTATGTCTGAAATGTGACAAATGTAACAAATTATTAACTCCAGGAAACCATGCAGAAGTTAGTTTATTTTTTTAGAGATGTACTTATACTAAGGTTGTCAAAAAGCCCAATTCGGGTCATTCTTACTAAATGACCCAATTATGAGCCAAGTTAAACCAGGATTGCTAATATATAACAGAAAAGTATGGGCCTATTTTTGACAAATCTCAAGGTTAACATAATATTATCTTGGCTAATATTATAGTGGAATTAGGCTTTTTAACAACCCTAACCTATACCACCTTTATAACCAATCTAGTATATTTATTAGTTTGAAAATATATATGAATTCTTTTCTTTTTTTTAAATAAATTCTTAGCATTATATTGACTAAATTATATATTTTTTTATAATTTATGAATGTTAATAATCCTTTGTGGCCACTGATATTGGTTTAAATTGAAAGCATTGGTTAATACCATATTAAAATCTCTCAACATAATTCTAATAAAATAGTATGTGTGAGGAGTTAAATATTTTTATCACTGATATCTGGGTAAGGTGTTGACTAATATTGTCATATAATATTCTAACACTTAATATTATATTCATTTCAATTTGATTAATATTGCATATTGATATTGTCAAATTGACTGTTTCTATTATCTAATATTTTTACCAGGGTTGGCAAGTTGGTCAATAGTCAAATACTCTAAAATGTATTGGTGAATAGCTATATTTATTTAATGAACTAATATGTATTTAAAGCATATTTATCAATCTAATTTATTTACAAATTATTTTAAAATATATTTATCAAGGCATCAATTTAATTAAAAATATGAAATTTTCATATTAAAATATTAAAATTTTAATTTGAAATATAATAAAATTAATTATTCTCATTATTAATTTGATTGGATCTAAATATATATATAATAATCTTACTTAAGCATGGTTTGAGAAAATTACTAATTGCCAATTTATATTACAACATGTACAATTATCCCAACAAGATGGGCATCATCAATAAAATGTAATGAGCAAATACAAATATGCAAGAAAGCTCTGAAAGTAGCTGTTGGATATTTAAATGATATTTTGGACAAAAAAATAATACCTATCTTATTGACCTTGGCTCACGTAAAAAATGAGATGCTTAATTTAGTAAACACATAATACAATCATGTCCATGATTTTATAAATTACCAACCTAAAGAAAAAATATTAAAGATAAGTTTGAAAAAGAAAACAATCCAAATACATGTACTGCACTGCTTATTTATTGGATCCCCAATATTAGTCGTTTCATAAAAAGATAATCATCAAAATATTTTAAGTGATATTATAAATTTCAGAATTAAAGGCATATTTAATAGCCAAAATATGTGGAAACCAGTAACTTTCATAAAAAACAATCAGATTTCGGGCTCAAGTTGTTGGAATTGGCTTTGAACACCTTGAATATTAAGAGAAGTGCCTAAGAAATCCGATTGAAAATCTTGTCAACCAGAAAATTGGTAGGAGTTAGAACAAGTGCCATAGAGAGCAAAACATTAATTATTAAATTTAGAATATAATTTAATATAATAGAATTAATATTGTCTTGAAAAATATTTTCTTATTTGATCGATCAAATGCACAACCCTGATTTTTACAGTAATGTTCTACATATATATTTTTTAAATAAACTTATATAAATAAATATAAAATAATTCATATTTGTTAATGCCCTAAAAGTCATATTTTATTTTTTATAAGTCTTATTTATATTATCTTATTATATTTTTTTAAGCATGGGGGTAAGCCATATTGTCACATTCCATGCTATGCATCCCTATATGGACCAAGAGGTATTATAACAAGATAATTTTAATTTTACTGATATTTTAATTTTTTTTTCCTTTATTTAAAATAAGATCACAATCTAAAAACATAATATATAATATCTGATTATTTGGTACATTATTATTTTTTTGAATATAGGTTATGGAAGGGGTGGTACAGAAAGTCATATTTACAGCAAATAAAATGAAAATTAAACAGAAAATACACAAATAACACCACCAATTGAAAACATTCAGAAATAAATTTAAATATTTTTAAAAAAATATCTTATATTCCTTTAGGATGGCAATATATTTATATATTTTTTTTTTCATTCAAACATTTCATACACTACAAATGATCTAATTTATTAAATCATTTTTTTTAGAAAAGATATATATTATATTTATATATAATTATTTTTATTTATAATAGGAAAAAAAATGTCAAAAGTTATGGGTCAAATAAAGATTTGAAATTGCTATTAATCACACTCTTTTTTATAAGTCTAATTATTTAGAAAACAATCTTATTTAGAGCCTTCAACTTATTAATATTCTTTGGTTAATAGTCTATTATGATTTATTTATTTATTTTTAAAAATATTACATAATATAAATCATAGTAAAATTAAATATTTTTTATAGAATAATATAAAAAAATAACTCATACAAAAGAATATTTTTTTGTGACATTGAAATCAAATCTCGTTTATAATTAATTTTAAAAAATATTAGAAATTTTGTGATTGAATTATTTCTACGGGGCTCTCTTCTTCCTGCCTTGTCTACCTCCAATTCCTCCCATTCCACCTCCAATTCCTCCCATTCCACCTCCAAATCCTCCCATTCCACCTCCAATTCCTCCCATTCCACCTCCAATTCCTCCCATTCCACCTCCAATTCCTCCCATTCCACCTCCAATTCCTCCCATTCCACCTCCAATTCCTCCCATTCCACCGCCAATTCCTCCCATTCCACCGCCAATTCCTCCCATTCCACCGCCAATTCCTCCCATTCCACCACCGATTCCTCCCATTCCACCACCGATTCCTCCCATTCCACCACCGATTCCTCCCATTCCACCACCTATTCCTCCCATTCCATCACCCATTTTTCCTATTCCGGTGCCCATGCCTCCCATTCCACCGCTCATTCCTGACGTCATAGGATTTTCATCGCTGCCAAAGGCTTGTTTTGAACAACGTTTAATATCCACATTCCAATACCAATCGTAGGGGCAATTTTTGACGAGGCGGCCTTTTTCCAGCGAACAATATATGAATTTTCTATTATAGAACGGATGGGGAAAATAGACTGGAGAAGAAAATCGGTTTAAAATGGAACTATCTCTAGGTGACGGAGACCCGCCTCGGGAGACTTGTTCTACAACGAGAGGTTTAGCATTGATGGTACCTGGCAAGACCTGAACCCTGTCGATATCGTTCGATCTGGCACTATTACTACCGATCACTATGGAATTAGTGTTCATTCTGCTGGGGCTTTGGCGGGAATCTTGATTCATTAAGACCGGCATCCTATTATCGTTAACGCGAAAATTTCTCCTGAAGTTTTCATCTCTATCATCGAACCTTAAATTAGGATCGTTCGCGTTAAACTGGTCTTGAAAACTAGCTCTTTTTTGGATCGATTTGGTGTTACCAGCTGTTGCTAAGGAATTTTCGGCGGAAGAAGATGCCAAGGATCTTTTACTGAAAGTGGGCGAGTTTTGGCACGGGTCTGGGGCTTTAATTTTTTTTTTATATTCAAAAAAAATAATCCTTTATTCCCCTTTTAGGAAGAAATATAAACATTTGGTAATTCTTTAAACCAGATTAGTGATCTCTATTGAAAACATTTACAGAACCAGATAGCTCCCCCTCCATTTTTTTTTATCAGACCCCATCCTAAACTAACCGGGGTTTTTTTAAACCCGAAACATTGAATTACGTTAATTTTAACCCAGTCTATACGTCGGTTTATTCTAAGGCGGATTTTAAAAAAAAAATATATATATATAATACTTAGATCGATTTCGCAAATAAAGTAAAACGGGACGTAACAAGCCGCGTTAACTATTAGCACTCTATAATTTTTGAATTCTAAGGCTGCACATTTTCCTTCTTTAGTTGGGAAGCCGTAATCCCATGGTCTGAATAAAAAATATAAAAATACGTTGCATTTATTTACAGTAAGCCCGATTCGTTCGAGACACGCGAAATTAATCGCCAGCGAAATCACAGCTGATTCATCACAGCTGATAATACTTTTTTGAAAAAATACGTCGCCATAAATTATACCTATTTTATATTGGCGTAATTATATAAACTTGCAGCTTTACCCCTTAAAAGCAAATTTTGGACTAAAATTTAATTTTTTACGCGTTATAAGGAATCGGAGTTTCGTCGATCCATTCCCAATCACCGACATTGGTTGCCCCGATCCAAAAGTACTGTTTATCGCAGTCCGTACCTTTGCACACTGGCCATAAGAATTTGATGAATTCCTTTTAGGGAATTTTGTTTTTTAAAAAAAAACAAATATTTATATGATTTTCAAAGGTGAAACTAGATTAAAAACCAGTTCATATATTTTTCTAAAATTGGCGCTAATTTTTAACAAAAGTTTTAAAACCTTCCGGCTGACCATGACTTGAAGAAAAATAGGGGGAAAAATAAATGAATATATCTCAGTATTCCACTCACGTATTCGCCTATATCATCGATAACCAACAACTTTCCGAATTTATGATCAACGACGCATTGCTGAGTGGCGGTCTGCCAATCCACGCCTTGGCCAGCTTCTTTCCAATAAAATTTGTAGCAGCTTATGGATCCTGGTCTCTTAGTATACCCTTGTGGACAGACGAATCCTAAACCTTTTTATTATTTAAATTTTTTAAAAAATGGGGGGAAATTTTTGGTTATAATTAAAAAGGAAAAGGATCATTTAAAAAAAATTTTTTTTTTATTCAATCGTTAAAAGGAAAAGGGAGCTTACTCTCTAGAGTTAGAATCCATGCTTTTATAAACCAGAAAAAAATTTTTTGTACAAAATATAGTAAATTTTAAACATTGAAAATCGACCAATAGGCCGCCTATAAAAAAATAATAATACTTTTTTTATATATAGTAGAACTAACCCCAAAATGGCATTATTTAAAAATAGAAATAAAAAGCATAAGAAAAGTCTAAATTAAAGTACACTGAAGCTTATAATTCCTCAGGGAAGAGGGTGTTGCTGTAGTAGGGGGGAGGGTTAGATGGTAATGAAAATAGTAAAACTTGCGAATAAGGTATCTTGAGCTAACGTTGTCACCGATAGCAGGAACGCGAGGAAGAATGTAGGTATGAACTCCATAACAGGGAATTGTATATTTTTTTCTAAATAATTAATTTTATCTTTGAAAAAAAAGAAGAAAAGATGGTATTTTAACAAAGTTTTTAAGAATTTTCCAAAAAAAAAAATTATTATGATTTTTATATGAAAAGGAAGGAAAAAATCTTTTTTTTGGATTAAATTTATTTTTTGTCACCTTTGAAGAAAACAAATCGATTGAGAGTTTATTCAAATCACTATTTTTAAAACTTAAATTTGGACAATTTAAATAAAATAATTTTCCTTTTTGACCTTTAAAAAAAACGAAATTCTTAATTCGTTCTTCCGTTTTTCTTTTTGTATTTTCAAAAATAATATTATGTAAATTTAATATTATATTTTTTTTAAATTTATTTCAAAAGTAATCTTATAAGTGTAAACTAGAAGGGCCAAATTTCAAAAAAAAAAATGGTTCGGAAAAAATTATCACGTGACAGGAAAGCTGACATTTTCAGCTTTTTTTTTAAACCCTTTTTTTGTAACTAAAAAAAAAATTAAACAAAAATATAATATGATGATAAAAATAAAGAAAAGATTAGATATATATATATATGGAAAAAAAAATTAACACTAAGATTGGAGTTGAACCAAAATAGATATAATTTTGCCTCGCCTTATTTCAGATCCATAAAGCCAGGCCTGTCACTTAAAAAAAAATTATGAATTTTTTCTTCTTTGGACAATAAAATACGTTCAATTCAATATCATTCCTAAAAGCATAAAACAAAATATATATTATAAATTAAATTCAGTGTTCTGGACCCGAATTTGGGTTCAGGAATTTTAAATTCTATTTACCGGAAATGCTGAGAACGGGGACATAATCGAAAACCGATTTTTCTAAAAGAGGTCGAACCCGCTTCGGCCCATGTTACCCCTAATTTGACGGGTTTTCATAATTTGGTCTCCGTTTGGTCTGCGCTCTCAAAATGCCCACCTTTTTCTGATTGTTATAAAACGAAATAAAATATTTTCGGGTTCTAAATTAATTTCAAAAAAAAAAAGAATGCCTTTTCCGCGTCCATGACCCACCTAACACTTTGGATACGATATAATTTTGCGTCATTGAAATTTCAAGAGGGTTACTGCATAAACACCATACATAGTCAGGGCCCATCTTATTTATTGTCAAATGGCCTAGAAAGTAAATTTAGAAGTCTCTGAATGGGTCTATAACTGTCATGATTCTTTAAAAACATCTGGGCATGGTCGGATCTTTAACTTGGTTAGAATGCTCATATTTATAAATATAATTGAAAATGGCAATTAAATCCTGGTCGGGTCCAAAAGTCCTCTATAGGTCTATTGCATAAAAATAGATATAATTAAAAGAGAAGGTTAAGGGTTCCTTTCAGGCAAGACTGGCATGTAGCCCTAGACGCGATCTGTCCGTGGTGGCAGTGGTTTCTATACCATCACGAGTCTCCAAGACGAAATATCAGAGTTCTGGACCCGCTTTGTTTCAGAAGCGAATTTTTTCTTATGGAACAAGTTTTGCCAACATGGACCAATTTTTGGACAACCATGCCGGGGTAATATGGAACTAGGCGGGTTCGGACTCATTTTAGGAATTGGGTAAAATTCAGAATTAGGAAAAATGTCTCCTTTAAAAAAAGGAGAAGAGGCAACATGTGTAAAATTATTGCCACACGTCAAAAATAATATAACACGGGTAACTCCTAAAGAAAATCATCACAGGTCAGCTTTCGGGAGTTTGACCGACCCGCATAAAAATCTTAACAAACGGGCCGGTTTAACCCTAGCCTTCTAATATCTAGCTTTATCTTTTCTATGACTGAGCCACTATTATAGGCCATATTCGCATCACATTTTATCTAAGCTTTATACGCCTAGATTTTGTTACTTTAATACAATTTTCGTGGTTTTATGTATTTTTTTGTGTATCATTATCAATGACATATAATAATACCTAGAACGACGATGCATTTATTAAAAGTGAATCAATGAAAAACAGCTAGGGACGCCAAATTTTAAACGAGGGGCCAATTTATTCCTATGTCTGACACCAACTTTTATTAAAGAATCGCCTGATCGTCGAGATAATATGGGAAGCAAGTTATCAATTTAATAGTAGTTTTTAACATGAAAATAATTGCTGTATGGGTTACCAAAATGGCGCAGCTGATTCACATTCAACGACGCTTTCAAATGCATTATTATGAATGCATCGTCAGTTTCTAGGTATCATTACATGTCATTGATCATTATCACTAAAATTATAAATTAAAATGGATGCTAAAACCATACAAAAAAAATTAATTATAAAAAAAACAAAGTCAACCTTCAATTTTTTCATTTTATTTTTACCTTATAAATATTTTCAACGGTAAATTTTTTTATTTTTATTTTTATTATTATTAATATTTTATTATTATTTGATCCTTTATGTTATTTTAGGCCTTATATGTTATGTATAAATTTATATATATATTTTAATAGCTTCTTTTAAAAAGTATTCTATTTCTATCTAAATAAGGTTAAAATATTTATTTGTTTTATATATATAATATATATATTTAAATATAAAATATTTATGGCTTAAATTATTCAAGGTCAAAAATTAAATTTCGTTTTTGGAAATAAAAACTATATATTATATAATAAAAAAGGCCAAAAAAAATAAGTAAGTTTCCCATTTAAAAAAAATTATAAAATTTTGAAATATAAAAGAATCCTCCTATAACTAGTGCTGTTAAGCGGCACATTTTGAGCCAATTTTTAAAAACGGCTAACTCATTATTTCATCCAGAAAGGTATTACCCAAGTTTGAAGATTTTGCTCATAGAAGGAACAAAAGGTCTAAACATACATAATCTCGGGGCTTAAAAATATTTTTCTGGTTAAAATATTGAGTCAGCCGTTATTAAAAATCGGCTCAAAACTAGCCGTTTAACAACAATACCAATAACAGTAAAAAAAAAATCAGAGTTTGAAAAAAAAATTTTCTTGATCATCCGATGATCAATATTTTGATTTTATTCATAAAAAAAAATCCACGAAAGATTTTACTTTATAAAAAATATTTTTGCAAAATATTTCTTTTTTTAGAAAATTTTTAGGTAAAGATTAAATCTTAAAATATCCTGATTTGAACACTTATCGAGAAAAACTACTTAAAGAAATCTTCTTTTAATTTATTTTTTAAAGAGCATTCTGAGTTTAAACTTTAACCTATCCGAAACGTTTATATATCATATGTTAGCGTCAATGTGTTTTATTTTCCGACCACGTGTTCGGTGTTGTTTAAACAGCTCAATTTTTAAAAAACAGCTGACTTAATATTTTAGGCCCAAAAATGTTATGCAAGTCTCGAGATTTCATTAACAGATGTTCACAAACCTTTCTAACATTCGTGAGGCAAATAAGCTTGCGTTTTTAAAAATCGAACCGTTTAAACAACACTAAATATTTTATTTTTTTTCAACTAAATTTTAATTTATATGAAATGTATTCTATCATGTTTGGATGGAATACTACTAAATTTCAGACAATTTGGGCCATGAATTGATATAATTTAAACTAGTTTTTTTTTCCATAGATTTTTTTTATAATAAATTTATAAAGGACTCAGAGGTTAGCGGTAAAATTATCTAAAATTCATAAGATAGGTATTCCAAACAAGTTTGGAAATACATTTCCGGTGAAATCCGATTTTAAAAAAAACATACACAAAAAATGATTTAAAGTTGAAAAAATAATAAATTGCCAGAAAAAAACACATTGACGCTAACATATATATTGATATATGAATCTGACTGGTTCTTTGAGTGTATATCATTAATATAAATTTTTAATGTGTATTTTTGTATAATTTTTTGTTAATATAAAAATAAAACTGAATCCTTAAGAATCCAGGAGAAATGACGGGGGATTACTATAATCATCCGTCGAAATTCAGGGTAACGGTACCGGCATCATTGTTTAGATTTATTTGATAGAATCGGGTTTAATATGTACAGAGATATAGCACAGCCCCGACTAAGATATTATCCCCCTCAAATATGGTGTAATAAGGATTTATTAAATACCCCTTGATTTTTAGTATATTGCCATTAGTCCAGGTGGCTAAAACACAGTAGCGTCAAATTAAAATCTAAATTTGAATAAAGAAATAACAATCGTATACTTTAATGTATACTTATACTTTTATTATAAAATTTTTTTTTATTAGTGGGCTTTGACCTTTTAAAATGAGGGTTCATTATTGGACGCGGCTCGAAGAGGCTTCTCAGCGTCATTGATATTTACCTCTGAGGAGGGACTTCTAAAGCGATAGTTTTGGAAGATATCATAAACACTTTGGATCTTGGAAGGTCAGTATTTCTAGAAGGTGTTAAAGCAAAATTGTATTTTTTTTTAAATAAAAGGGGGTATATTTTATACACTCAATTTAACAAAATGAACTAGTTATAAATGATTGTGATAAGAAAAATTTAAAACAAAATATTTAGATTATTATGATTGAATGTGATTTTCATCAAAGTTTGAAAAAAAAAATTTTTTTTGATTTTATCTTGTAAAAAGACTTTTTTATTCATGAAAATTACAAATTTACTTATAAAAAAAATTGTTAAAACAAAAGATTTTGGAATTTTTAGGTAAAATTTGATCAAAAATCTATTCTTCAAAAAAAAAAGTCTTCAAATTTTTGCTTAAAAAAAGTTTTAAAACTCTATTTTGTTATACCGAAAAATTTGCAATAAAATATAGGTAGATTATATTTTCCTTTAAAGCATTGTAGTTTTTCTTTAATAAATAAAAAAAACAGATAATATTAATATATCCCCCCCCCCTCTCATCCCCATAAAAAAATGTTTTTTCCCCCCTCCCTTACAATTCCTGTAAAAAAAAGTCATTCCGAAGTGATTATAATATTATTTGCTTCCCTCATTTTTATAAAAAAAAATTTATCATATAAAGAGATATAGACAGGAAATAAGACAAGAAATCGATCATGAAGGAAAGGTAAAGGAAGCCTAGTAGGAAATTGTATTCTGTTTTAATTAATTTCGATAATTATTTTTTATTCAAATTTATGCAAATGATATGCAAATTACATGCTCGTTAATAAAAAAAAAAATTAGGAGGAAAAAAGAAGAAAACGACGCAAATTGCTTTATCTTTTTATTTTTTTTTAATTACCCTAGCTATACAGATTTGAAAAAGCAAATATAAACATTTAAAAAGTTAAATGGAAAAAAAAATTATGTAATTCAATCCAACCTGCTTTATATCTTTTGATCAACAAAATAAATAAATTTTAATATGTAAATAAATAGACGCCGGATTATTTTATTGTTCCATCTCCTCTTTCACTCTTTCGAGGCTAAATTTCCAATTGGAACGCGTCGAAAACGCTAGCATATAACAATTGACCGAACGAATAAAATTTTTTTGATGCGATCAATTTTTCTTTGTTAACAAAAATATCCTTACAATTATTTTATTTTATTTTTAATTTCTCAATTCACCGGGTAAAATCGCGTAGGTTTCTTTCGCGCCGAATTTACTATTAATTTAAATTCATTTTTAGAGCGTAACGATTATTTTTTTTAATAGAAAAAAAGAAAGAAGGAAAAAAAAAGAAAGAATTTGCGAGAAAAAAAACTAACGATTTAAATTTGGAATCATAAGCTTTTATGTAATAAAATATTAACATTTTTACGTTTTCCCCAATATTTAATTATATAATTTAGAGGCCTCATGAAAAATAACTTTTGGTCAAATCAGAGTTAATTGTTAGAAATATTAAAACTTATTCACGCCGCGTTAAAAATCGTGGGAGAGTGGGGGGGGGGATTGGACTAACAACGATATTAACATTGTGAGCGTAGTGTCCGGAATTTTAAAAAATACCGCATCGTAATTTAAATATTAAAACGGGTTAAAATCAAACACTCTGACTCAAAGTGGACTCTTGGTAATTTGGTTAAGATGGAGGGAATCGTTTAATGAATAATAATATATATAGTATAAGAAGTAAGGTTTAAAACAATCGAAATTTAGTCTAGATTTTAAGACAAATAAGTCTGAACCACCGGGGCTTAGAATGTAGTGCTAGAAAATTCGTTTCCATTTGGATCAGACTATCAAAAACTGCTAAACCGCCAAAATGATGACTTAAAACTTCCTCGAAATCCCCAAAAGAAGGAGATGGGCTCAATGCTTATGAATATTTTTTTTCTCATAACGCGCCGATTTATCCGAAAGCCTACAAATGCTACATAGAAAAATATCATTTTTTTTGTTACAATACTCCATTTACGATGATCATTACTGTATTTCATATGATATAATTCAATAATTCCAAAAATATTGAAACCTTAAAATGAGATTACGCAATTTTATATTTATTCTTCAGTTATTCACGCTAAATTACATTTTAAAAATAATTAATATTAAATGATTAGTATAATTAAAATAAAAAGAAGGAACTTATAAATGTATAAATCAATTAGGAATAAAAAATATGACGAAAAGGCACACATAAAAAAAAATTATATGATGAAATTTCAATAATTATGACAGTTTTTAATTTTATACATTTATTATAAAATTTAAAAGAAAAGAGAAAGTAAATAATTTCTTTTCATTTTGCCCGCTTCAATCATAAAGAATTTTTCCTTACAGGAATTTTATATTTACAAATTTATAAAAATTTTTATATATAAAATATAAATGTTTTAAAATTTGCGATATTTTTTTTTAAACAAAATTTTAAAGAAAATCTTAGCAGAATAAAAAAATTAAATATTCAGTCTGGAAGGGGTAATAATTAGTTATTTTATTTTATTTTTAAGTGTTTAGAAATCAAAAAAAAAAATTTATTTTATTTCTTTATTATTGTTGAATATTGATGAGTTTCCGATAAAATTGAGGATTTCATAAATCATAAGTTTTTTAAATAAAATATAAATCAGGTTTGTTCTTTACAAAAAAATATCGATTTTCCACTTATTTCCAGGCCTGGTAGCCAGGAAAGATTTATATTCTGAGAAATAGGAAAATATCCCTTTCTTTGGAAGGGATAAAGCCATTGCTCAATGATTTTTTAAAAAAAAATCTTTCTTTCTTTAGTTATACATTAGCTAGAGCCCAAATCGGTGTTCAAGAAGTAAGAAAATGCTAGGCGCCAAAAAATAAAGTAAGTCAATGTGAATGTGTAAGCGAGCATCCAAGTCTAAATACTATGGTGCTTATAGGGGCCTCGAGCCATTCATACCCGCCGTATTTATCGTTTAGTTGAAGAATTTGTATATGGCTGATATAGGAAGGGTTAAGACTACTTTGTAGTTTCTTTATAAGTAGTTCCAAGATTGATTTATTAGAGATATTCCCAGAAGTAGAAAGGGGAAAATGCGAGACTCCCAATCACTTTAAAAAAAAAGATTTTTTCCCACTTCCGTTTCACTTTCGAATTTAAAGAAACGGCGTACCTGTTAGGATTTTACCTATAAACCCCTAATAAGCGGAGCTTTGGCTTGGGTCCGATTTACAGATATTACTCTTGAACAATCTATACCAAGAACTTTCTAATATTTCGAGTCGATCCATTTTAAATATTTAATATCCGACAAAATCCAATAAACCACCTCTTCTCGATTACACCTAGATACCACAGAATGCTCACCCTAATGACATATAATAATACCTAGACTAAAGATGCATTTGAAAGTGTCGTTGAATGCAAATCAGTTGAACCCGCTATTTTGGTAACCTCATATAGTAATTATTCTCATGTTAAAAACTACTATTAAATAGATAACTTCCTTATTTCGATGATCAGGCAATTCTTTAATAAAGTTTGCATACATAGGAATAGATTGGCCTCTCATTTAAAATACTGATATGGGTAATCAAAATGGCCTCCACAGCTGTTTTCATTGATGTACACTTTTAATGAATGCATCGTCGGTCTAGGTATTATTATTATATGTCATTGGCCTACCCAAGGAAACTATACTTTTTAATTAGAGAAAAGGCGATATTGAGACAAACATCAATAAGTGTATATGGCCGAAATAAAAGCCCTTCCTATATTCCGCAAAATTACTTATGCCAAGAAATGGAACAAGGCATTGGAAATATCTCCTTCACGACATATTACGCCGAACATAATCTAATATTTTCACTTAACTCTAACTTGCTATGATTTCAATTGCTATCTCTCTTCCTTAATAAGGAAATATTGATAGCTTCGTGATTAATAAGCTTAAAATTTTTTTTATTATCAAAATTAAGAACATTTTGAGTGTGCACATGTAAGCCATATCGTACATTTGAATTATTCCTCATCTTCGGGTCATAATATTTTTTTAATTTTACAGTTTTATACCAGACGGAAGAGATGAAATTTATTGTATAAATCGTTATTGTATGACATCTCGTTAAGCTATAACCCCAATAACAAAAAATACTAGAGGGTGTAGAAAACGGTTTATGGCAAAAATAGCCATAAGTTGAATACCGAGAAATTTTCAATAAAATGATTTATTTTAAAACCAAATTTGAGATATCTTATGTTCTATGGCTGAAAATTTATTCACGTTAATATTGTTACCCTATCAATAGCTTCTCGGTTTTCCCTACCATGGTCCAATTTGCCCTGGTTCATAAGCGCAATAAAAGTCATAGAAAGGCACTAATAGCCGATCTTATGATATAGAACTAACATAGTCGATAGAGGGGGTAAGTTTTGACTTAATATATTACTTGCGGGAAATGTAAATTTCAATACCAAATTTAAAAAATAAACCTAATTATCATTTTTTTTAACATTTATTTTCGCAATAAAAACATATTTTCTAGTATAAAATATTAATGAGTTGTCGTAGAGCAAGTATTATTTTTTTGTCGAGAGAATACAATTATTTGATTTGGTAATCAATATTTCGAAAAATTGTAATAATTAGTTTTTTTTACAATAAATAAAATTTATACTCAGGCGTTCCTTGGTGGCGCCGTTTTCCGGTCACCCCTACCCCATAAAATCTAAACCCGTGAATGATTTCCCGACAGCCTTGCCAAGTTTATAAGATTGGGATACTCTTATTTTCCTCTCAATTCCCGCTAAAATATAAAACAGAATTAGATTAATTTTTACTAAGCGTTTTTTTAAAAAAGAATAAATGAAATATATATATTTAATAATTAACAATAAATTTAAAGAGAGAAAATTTTACACAGAATATTCATCACAGACAATTTTCACGACCCGAAATCCTGCCCGCGCTCCATACAAATAGGGAAAATTTTAACGAGTCGTGCCGAGCAAATTAGTTGCCGGATTATGATTGGCTAAACTTGTGTCATTTTTTTTTGATTTCCAAATCGTATCGTTCAAATGGGAATGGGAAAAAATCCCCGAAAAATGTTATAATCTGCCAGGTCCTCTCCTAAAAATAAAGCTGTATGCTTATTCCTATTTTATTTTAGGATCCCGAAATCACTATTCAGAACTGATATCTTCGAATTCTAAAAGGAGGAAAGAACGAACTAACACGCAGCCGCGAGAAAAAACGAATTTCCTCATTTTACGTAAATATTTGAAATTTAAATTTAACATGAATGATAAAAACTATCTTATTTTTCCTAATCGTAGTCTAAACAAAAGAATGCTAAAAAATTTTTTAATTTTCATGAATTTTTCTCTTATTTTTTGAGATAAATATTTTATAAAATATATACATAAAGCAGCTGTTAATTTAGTTCAACATTCTATATTAATATGTTCCTTCTTTACATATTTACAATAGGGCCGTGTTTAGTTCGCTTAGGGGGCGGGGGGCAACATTATTTAGGACGGCTCTATTTAGAATTCAGATTTTGCCTAAGTTTTATATTGATTTTTAGAAAAATGTGTAAAATATTTATATTTATATGGAAAACAAAATTTTCGATTTAAAACCTTTGTAACATATTATTATACGCCCGCGAATAGATTAATATGGCGTAAGATATATATATAGTTTATTTTCCTCTTCTTTTTTTATTATTTATTTTGCAAATCCTAATACAATATCTATCTTACCCAATCCAAAATAGTAATATAATTTTCAATATAAAATTGAATGAGAGGTCACAATGAGCAGATATTTTGTCATGTCCAATTATATGGGTTTTGATTAATTTTAAGCTCTTGGTAACTTCTCTCACCAGAGACAGCTGGTTATGAGAATTATTAAAAAAAATTCTTAGAGGAATTGGCATGTATATCAATGACACACAATAATACCTAGACTGACGATGCGTACATTGAAAGTGTACATCAATGATAACAGCTGGGGACGCTATTTTAGTAACCCATACCATTATCGAAAATTTTAAACGAGAGGCCAATTCATTCCTGTGTCTTTCTCGAACTTTATTAAAGAATTTCCTGATCATCGAGATAATAAGGAAGCACATGAGAATAATTATTGGTCATTAAAATGGCGGGTCCAGCTGATTTGCATTCAACGACGCTTTCAAAGATTAAATTTTTTTTAAAAAAAACAAAAAAACTTGTCATACAAAAATGAAAAAATAAATTTAAACTTAAAACCCTCAGCACTAATGTTGTTAAACGGCTCGTTTTGAACCGATTTTTAGAAACGCCTAACTCAATATTTTATCCTGAAAAAAAAACCACGCAAGCCTGAAGATTTTGCATGTAGAAGGAACAAAGGTTCTGACATCTATTTGCGAAATCTATCGATATTTAATATTATACTATGTATTAATAAGATATTATTTTATAATTTTTTTTATTTATTCAATAATTTTTTTTTAAAACAAAAAAAAATATGTCACAAAATTTCGCGTATACAAAAGTTTTTTTGTTTTGAATTTTTTTGAAAAGACAAAATAAAAAAAATTATATTTTATAATTTAAATTTATATATTTTATTTTATTTTTTTTTCGTTAAATTTTATATACTTTCTTTACTACCAAAAAAAAAAAATTTTTGTTTGAAAAAAAGAAGATATCACATACATTTCAAAAAAAAAAAAATATTAATATATATTTCCGCATTTTCCTTTTAACAAAATTTAAATATCTTTTTATATATTATATATTTTTGGTTATGTTTAAATATTCTATTTAACATTGTCATCCTTTTTTCTTATTCTTTTGTCGAGCGATATCTAAAATAAACATTTTTTTTATATATATATACTTTATATAATTTTGTAACGCCTTCGTATGTATTCCTTTTCCGAAGGATATAAAAACCAATTAATTTTTTTTTAAAAAAAATAAAATTCCCATTTAAAAAAATCATAAAATAGAAAGAAGGAAGATTGGTTTGTATTATTTTTATTTTTTAAAAATATTTGATAATTCCGAAAGTGTCATATTTCTTTTATATTATTTGGTATTTTGTTCTTTTTTTCTTTCTTTCTTTCTTTCTTTCTTTCTTTCTTTCTTTCTTTCTTTCTTTCTTTCTTTCTTTCTTTCTTACCCAGAATAATATTACACAAGCCTGAATATTTTGGTTTTGGATGATACAAAGTTTTGGACATCCATTAGCAAAATCTCGAGGTATAATAGTCAATATTTTCTAATGAGTTAACCGTTTTCACTAATGCCATCAACACGTTTATAAAATAATCGTGTTGAAAAACTTTTTGTCTGGAGATGGCCTCTTTTTTTGCCGATGTCATTTCTAGGTGAAGGACTCGATTTGAGCCGATTTTTGAAAACTCAATATTTTATCTCGAAAAATGTTACGCAAAAGCCTGATGATTTTGCTGAGAGATGGTCTCAAAAAAATTTGTTTGACATCTATTAAGCTAAATTTCGAGGCTTAGACAATATTTTTTCTGGCTAAAATAGAGACGTTTGACACCACTAGACATTTTTGCCTACAGCGTTTTCGTTCTAAGGTGGCACCAATCAGTGCTAATAAGCGCCAATGAGTATCAATAAGCTCCAATGAAGGCTAGTTTAGTAGCCAAACCGCTAATTTATTAACCAAAGAAACCCATAAGTTCCGATTTAAATAGCTGAATACTCATCATTAATAAATCGGCCATTTTAATTGATTAATTCTAAAGAGTATTTTGTTTCTTTTTATACATTTTAATGTTATAATTCGTTAATTATATATTTTCTATTGTTATAAGTAACGGATAAAACTAATATACCGAGTTACACTAGTTCGAATGCCAAATATAGTTTTTAAATAATTCATTACACGACAAACGGCTCTCATTGCCATTTGTTGGGACTCGGTTATACTTATTGGCGTCTTTTAGGCCAAAAAATATACGCGAAATGTCTATTGGCGATAAGCGCCTCAACCATAATACAATTTTTTTCAAAATTTGTTCCAACCTTGGGCCGAATATTTACCTCATCCCATGGCGTATCTAGGAATACATTTTTTTAAGGTCGAGTCTCAATTAAATTCCCATTAACTACGATTAGATGATAAATTTGGGCACACCACTGCCTACTTCGAAATAGTGGGAAATATTTTTTAAATTTTTTTTTGTCCATTTGCGTTAAACCTCTATAAAGCGGTTTATTGTTTTTTTTTGGTTGCATTCATTCAATTATATCAATAAAATTTTATCATCTTTTTAACATTTCATAATAACAAAATTAACCAAGAAAACATATATAACGAGATATCGTTAATTTAAAAAAAATAAATAAATTTAGGTTATATTATTTTTTTTTGGTGGAGGGAAAGGGCACAGAGTAAATAAATTCAATTCATTTATTTGGTTTAAAAAAATTGTAAGTTATATATCTTTATTTCATGATAAAAATCAGCCTGCAGAGGTAACATTTGAACGGTCCGGCCCGGATTTTTAAAAAAAATTGAGACCGGGTCTGTAGGCCTCTGTTAAAAATAATAGGCGTTAAAGGGTAATTACTATATTTTTTAGCCGTTTAAGCCAATTTTTAGCCTAAAATTGTCACTTTGACCTCAGAAAATTTCTTAAAAATATAGTTGAGCTGAATTAGCCGACATTTAGTCCATTACCCAACTATAATGTTTTGCAAAAAAAAACATCTAGGAAATAAATAAAAAATGAATTATAATTTTATAATAAAACAGAATATCAACATTCTACCCAAGAAAATTCTCACGGTCTTTTATAGGGACCCAGAGTGAACCGTAGCGAACCGTTGAATTCATTATAAACCTTTATAAATATCTGAATCGTAACCGAGAAAATAATATTTTGAAGGAGTAAAAAGAACCTCTATATTTCTACCAAAATAAAATAAACAACTTTACATTTTTTTTGCATTCTTTTTCTTGTGGTGTATTACATATTTTACCATATCTGCGTCGTTATTTATAATAATTATTAAAATGATCAAATATTTGTATAATATCCATAAGAAGTATGTATTATTTTTTTTTCACTATGACTTAAATTGAACCAAAATCTTTTAACTGCTTCACATACAGTATTAGAGCATTCCCATTTTAGTACGCAAAATAACTAATTTCTAGATTTTCGACTTAGTTGGATTTATTTAATTACTTTAGGTATAATATCATCACCTACCCATGAGTAGTTAGATAGAAGGGTCATTTGTCCCTTATAAATTTCAAAATGACCAAATTTATAAGATTTTTAATTTTATATAGTATCCTTTATCTAGCATTTATGACGAACGTCTTTTTTTAAGACATAAATACCCAACGGTCTTTTTTAAGAACCAATGAACACTCAACGGCCCTTTTAAGGGTCCCCTAAATTTTAATTGAAGTAAATTAGTTTTTTTGATTCAATAATAATGATAAATTATTTGCATTTATTTTAAGTGAGTCAAAAACATAATTTATTTTTTGAAGTCTAAAAAAAATGACTAAATTGAGAATGGCCATCATAACTCTTAAAGTAATGATGGAAAACTTCAAATTTTTTTTTATTTTATGATTATGTAATTTAATTTACACAAAATGAGTTAAAGGAAGGAAGGAAGGAAGGAATGAAGGAAAGAAACACAAAAATCTAAAAAAAATATGATTAAACTGAGAATGGACATCATAACTCCAAAAGTAATGATGGAAAACTTCAATTTTTATTTATTTTATGATTATATAAGTTTGTACCAAATAAATTAATCCAGAGAAAATAATTTATGATCCTATAATTCATATTATTTTTAAAAAATAAAATATAATTTTAAATATATTACGCCATCTACCGGAAATTAATATATGATTTTAAGATTTTTATCATGGGTGTTATATTTATCTATATAATATATCTGTTCTATATATATATATATAAATGAATTTTAGCGAAATTGCTATAAAATTTTTAGTTATAATTTTCAAATTTTAAATAGTTTAATACGATATATGTCCATTACATTTTGTATTTTAATTTCACTACAAATTTTCCTCTTTATTCAATTAACGTTTTTTCAGTTTTCATAAGTATCATGTTAATCATAATCAATCGGGCATAAATAAACCTGGTATTTTTTCTAAATCAACTTGATTATTAATTTTTTTCTATTGTTGTATATCTCTTTATAATATATTATCTGAATTTCTACTTTCATCATAATTTTGATTTTTTTATAATAATTAATTGGATTCTTAATGATAATAATTAATATTTTAACTATTTTTTTTATAAGTTTTATTTTGAGAATTATTATTAGGATAATTAGATGCATGATGAATTGAGCTAGGTGTTTCTTTTATCTACATTATTACATACTAATTTTAATCTAATCATTATTTCCTCATATGTTGATCTTTTATCTTTTTGGTTCCATAGCTTCTATAACCTCAAATAAATTGTCTGATAAATTAAACATTAGCTTTCTAGTGTCTATTATAATCACAATTTAAGAAATATTCTTCTATTTTATCTATAGATTTATTTATATTATTTTGATCCCACTTTGGATAATCCATTTTGATTCTTTAAGTTACTATATTATTTTTTTTATTATTTTTATACGACATGTTTTTATTATCTCTTACGTGATTTAGAAATTAAATAAAGATAATTTTTACAAAAATTTACAAAAAATCCCAGTTTCAGTCATTCCAACATTTAGACTACATATAATGCACAAATTGGACATCGATATCACTAATAAATTGTGGAGAATTATAAATATAAATATTTTACTTAATTACAAATTGTATGATTTTATTTTATAAAGGCATATAAGATATTTATATTTGGCAGATTTATCACCTTATAGTGGATAAAGATGTTAACTTGATATTTATAGAGTGATTTAAATATTTTAAATTATAAATATACAATAAAATAGATTTAAAAAAAAATATAAATTAAAACATCATTTTGATAATTTTATAAAGTCTACGTATATAATCTATTATAGGATAAGGTTGTAATATGCTAGATTCTTAATTTATTATCAAATTTTAAAAGAAAATTAGATTTAACATTATAAATTATTACCGCGTTTTTGTATTAATGTATATATACATATGTAATTTACTATATTTTATATAAACAAATAAAAATTTATTTCCTATTTGTTCCAGACTTATTTTTCCTCCCCCCTTAGGAAACTATGTTTAAAGTACTAAAAGATTAAATATTTCTAAAGGAACTGTTCACAATATTTAAAATGCTATGCAATAAAACCAAGATAACATCTTATTTTTATATATTAATTTTATATTTTTATTCTTATTTTGTATAAGTTTATGTATACATACATAATTTTACTTATGATTTTGATGATTTAATATTAAAAAAAAATTAATTAAAAATGGTGGAAAATAATCTCACTTTTTATTGCTAAAAATAAAACAGATAGTGAAATGTTTTTTGCTAAAAGTAAAAAGTCTTGATAAATTGAGTAAATACCTTGGTTCCAACGAGGCCCAGATTAGACAGGTGATGATTGGCTTTTTAAATGACTGATCCATATATTTACTATATTATGAGATTCTGTACTTTTAGCCGACGATATCTATATCCAATATATTTGGCCCATCTTTACTAAGATGTATTATGCATCCTCTTGGAAAATGATATTTGGCTCACGATTTTATATTTACAAAAAATACATGAAATGTGAAAGATAAATTTTAAATATTTAGTAGCTTTTAATATCGGAGCCTTCCGTGGACGTTTCTAATTTACCAAACATCGAACAATTAGTGAAATTTTTATTATGACTGACCAAGCTGGTCAACATTTTAAAAAAATATGTCTTGAATTTACCCCCCCCCCCCCTAAAACTAGAACAATAAAGTTATAAGTGAGATACTAAAATAATATTTATTCAACCATATTAACCATCCATTATTAATATGAAATTAATTCAACCACTTTTCTCTAACAAGCTCATCGAAGCTTAGACAAAATATATTTACAAAATTTTTTGAATGAATATTGACAATTTCGTTATATCTCTAATGAATGTAGAGATTGTATTGAAAGAGTAATGATCTGGATCTATCGTCAGAGTTCAATGTAAAAATTAAATATTCATTATTTAATATTTTGCTCAAGATAAAAATGAATGATTGAAATTATTTAAAAAAAATATGTATGCAATTTTATTATAAAAAATTTATCAAATTAGAAAAGGAATTATAAATGTAATTACTAATAACAGAAAGTGTAATTAATTATCATTACTAATTCCTCTTTAAAAATTGGAATTAATTACAGTTTTACTAATTACAAAATAAGGAATACCCAGCCTTGCTGTCCCTTCATACTAAATGTAAAAATAATTATTTTTCTAAAACCAAAAAAATATAAAAAAATAAGTGTTAATTAGGCCACATATTTTATTGTATATAAAAATTGATACATCCTCTATCCGCTAGGTATCTAAAATTTAATATAAAATATTTACGAGGAAAAAAAAATAGATTCATTGTTATTAATATTTTTATTAAAAAAACATCTATAAATAATATTACATAAAAATCATAATATGATATCATTCACTTAAAAGCGATTTATCGAACATCATCATTTTTTTTCTCTTTAGCTTTCACCTTTTCTGGTGGTAAGCTCCTTGAACATCTCTCTCCACTTTATGTTATTCATACAATCTCTTTTATCTAATTTATACTTCTTTATATTGGTTCTAACTTTATGGCCCCATTGAAGTTTTGGCCTTCCTCTTTTACGTTTGCCCATCACTTCCAAACTCTCAACCTTATTTCCTATGTAGTTCATAGGCCTTCTCATTGTGTGCCCATACCACCTAAGTCTGTTTACCATTATCTTAGTCTTAATGGGTACTACCTTTAAACTAGTATTCTTGTACTGCGCATCCTTTCTTTTTACCCCAGCATTTATCCTTAGCATTCTCATCTCCATAGTCTGTAGACTTCTTTTCTGATTCCTTGGTTGGCCATGTTTCCGAACTAGATAGAATAGTTGGTTGTACTATGGAACTGTAAATTTTCCCTTTAATTTGTATGGGATTCTTTTGTCAAATAGCACTGATAAAGATCTTTAACTACCCTTGATTAATTTTGCTCTTCTTTCTCTATTGTGCCGTTTGTTTGTTCAATTGCCGATATCTTCCATTCATTTATATCAATGCTCTCTGTTTAATCTCCTCCTATCACCATATAATCTGTCTTTTCACTAATTGCTTTTAGGTCCATGCTTTTCTAGGATATTTATCCAACTCACTAATTTTTCTTTCATTTCAACCTTGTATTCGGCAAGTATCACAATATCTTCTGCAAATATCATATTCCACGGGACTGTTTGAGGTATGGACTGTTCTAATACATCTATTACTGTAATTAAGAGAAGTAGGTTGAGAGCCGACCCTTGATGAACTCCCGGCTATTGTGAAGCCTGCTGAAGTACCTGTTGTGCTACCAACCATTGTTGTATGGCCCATATACATATCTTATATTATTCTTATATATTTTTCGGGAATCTTTTTATGGCGTTGTGCCCATCAGATAAGTTTTCTTGGGATTATATCGAAGGCCTTTTCTAGATCGAGAAAGACCATGTGTAGCTTTTTGTTCTTTTCCCTGTATTTTTTACTCATTTGCCTAATTGCGTGGATAGCATCAGTTGTTGATCTTTCAGGCATAAAGCCAAACTGAGTCTCTCCTATTTCGATTATGTCTCTTAACCTTTTTTCTATTATTTTTTTGTAGAGGTTAAGACAGTGTGACATTAGTTTTATGCCCTTGCAATTTTGACAATTGTGTGGATCTAGACCAAATTCCTGCGTACGCGCCTGGGACAGACATCGTGATAGGATCTATATAGCTCTCCCTTCATTTTTGAGGAACCTCTTCATTTCCCAGTATTTTATTGTATAGATTTGTGAGGAAATATATTACATCATCTCCTAGTACTTTAAGACTTTCTATTGGAATATCATCTTGACCCCTAGCTTATTCTGATATTAGCTGTATAATGTTTTGTCATGGGAAGTGTTCATTTAGATGTAGTATGTGAAAGTTGAGAAGTTCCTGAAAATATTCTTTCCATCTATTCATTATTTCTTTTTCCTTATATCTATTTTCCATCTTTATTTTTTATTACTTTCGGAGCTCCATTTATATCCCTAGAAATCTTTTTCGCTGTTTGGCTAATCTGTATATTTTATTATGCCCTTCTTTGGTATGTCATTCTTCATACATGTCATTGAATGCCATAGATTTGGCCCTAGCCACCACCTTTATAGCTAATCTCTTGGATTTTTTGTATCTTGTCTTGTCATCTGGGTTTTAGGATTTGTACCATATTTTAAAGGGCTTTTTTCTCCTGTATAGTGGTTTGTACCTCTTCATTCCACCACCATAGTTCTTTGTATGATTTGTTACCTCCCCTTGTCAAGCCTAGTGTCGATTTAGCAGTGTCTATTAATCTGGATGAAAGGTCTGTCCACATTTTTTCACTGACTTGTGAGGAATCTATACCTCTTCATTCCACCACCATAGTTCTTTGTAAGATTTGTTACCTCCCCTTGTCAAGCCTAGTATCGATTTAGCAGTGTCTATTAATCTGGATGAAAGGTCTGTCCACATTTTTTCACTGACTTGTGAGGAATCTATTGTTTCAATGTTTGCATTGATTGCAAAGGCATCTGTCATTGTTTTTAATCCAGTTTTATCTTATTTTGAGTGGATTTATTTGAGATGCGTAAATCTATGACTAGTAGCTTGTGTTGCACGGCGATATCTTCTCCTGGGATGACTTTGCAGTCTATTACATCTTATAATCTTCTGCGAGAGATTAGCATGTATCTATCTGTGTTTTCCTTGTACCACTTTCATATGTTATTAAATGACTATCTTTTTCCCTATAGTAGGTGTTTATTAAGGCAAGGTCGAAGTCTTGCGCAAATTTCAGTACATGCTCTCCTTCATCATTTCTTACTCCGTATCCAAAACCACCATGATGCTTAGCTATCTCTTGCTTTTCCCACATGCGCATTTAAGTCACCACCTATTATGACTAAGTCATCCTTAGGGATTTCCATTAGAGCTTCATCAAGGATAGCTCTAAAGTCATCTTTCTCTTCTTCCTTGCAACCCGTTTGAGGAGAATATACTGAAAGGATGTGTAGTATTGATTGACCAATGCAGAGTTTTATCTTCATTAGTCTATCAAAGATCCTGTTGACTGCTACTATTGAGGAGGTTAGATTGACTGAGGATGATGCCGACACCGTTCCTATTGCTAACAATTCCATTATAGTACAATTTATACCCATCTCCAATGATTAAAGTTGACCTTTCTATTTCGTCTCTTGTATGCAAGCTATGTCAACTTTTCTCTTGTTCAACATTGATGCCAATTCTCTCGTCTTACCTTTAAGTGTACCAATATTCAAACTTGCTAATCTTGTCTGTTACAAGTCCGAACTTAACTCAGGGTGTTAATGCAGTATTGGGAGAGCTAATTAAGAATCAAAGGTGTATTAAATCTATATAATTAAAATAAAGGATTAATTTTAATAATAACGATGACTAACCACTTACTTTTGAGCACACCTAAAATATATAATCTAAACTCTTTTAAATAATTCTACTTTATTAAATTGTGGACTTACTTTTTCTTTATTAACTTTTTCTTTTTATTAAATTTCACACAATTTTCGAAGAATCAACATATAAAAATTAAACAATTTTCGAAGAATCAAAAATATCAAAATTTAACAATTTTCAAAGAATTAAAAATATAAAATTAAAATCTTATTATTCAAATATATAAATCTAAAATCTAGTACAAATATTACCAATTTTCGAAGAATAAACATATAAAAATTAAACTATTATTATTCAAATATAAAAATCTTAAATTTCGTACAATATTAAATTTACATAATACCATAAATTATAAAAATGTTAAATTTCGTACCATATTAAATTTATATAATACAACATTGTCTTATTTGCTTTGACCTTTATTTTACTTTTCACAGGATGGAGGTCTACACCCTGCGCGTCACTTGGAGGGAACGCCCTAGCTTTCATATTCATATTTTCATTTGTTTCCTTCATTTTGTTTATTGGACAATTATCCTTAGCACCCGGCTGTCCAGGCCTGTCGGTGACTTGGGTATCATCTCTAAGATGTGAAATTCATCTTACCATATATCTTTACACATCTTTCATCAATGAAAAACCTGAAAGTTTTTATGCTCCTTACCAGGATTGAACCTGCGTCTTATGCGTCCTTCTGTTTCCAATCATACATCTAACCCATTAGGCCACTCCGGCGATGTATCTCACATCACAGGAAAGAAAAACAACAGGAAGTGAATTAATCGATTGATAAAATGGTTTTCAAACGGTCTTTTTTTTTAGCGAACATATTCAATATCTCTAAAAAAAGACCGTTTGAAAACCATTTATCAATCAATTAATTCACTTTCTGTTGTTTTTCTTTCCTGTGATGTGATAATAAATAAATTTTCCTTCATTTCCGTATCTTCCACTCTAATCCATTTCCCTCCCCTTTCTCTCCAAAATAAATAAAATAATTTACAGAGTCTATTAACTTAACTTATTACTTTTTTGGTATATATTTTTGGAGCGACAAAAACAAGATGACCTTTTAAATGTATGATTGAATTAAAATTTAAAAAAAAAATGGTTGCCTAAATTTGTCAAACTATTTTTAATTATATTTATATTTTAAAAAATAAAATCGGAAGAAAATCGTTAAAAAAACGGGAGAAAGCGGGCACATATTAAAATAAAAAATGGGGAGATTACGCCAAAAGCGGGAGATATGGCAACCCCTGTTATATATCTAAAAATAATAAAGTGATAATAAGGATGTTAAAGGCTCGCAAAAATGATTTTCTTGGCTCAAGCCAACCTGGAAGTAAAAAAATCTGTAGAGACCTGATGAAATATTAATTGCACGACATGGTCTTGTAAAAAAAAGTAAGGCCCGACCCTTTATAGTTTATGTTTTTTTTTAAAAAAAAGTCGGCCCAAAAATGTGTTAATTCGGAATTTTATAATTTGTTTTTGGGTTAATATGAAATCATTGAATGTCTAATAACTTCTGAAACTATCTTATTTATTATAAAATGAAGATCACTTTATGATTTGATGCCAAAGAAAATAGGTATATTTTTGTTTTATTCATTTTTTGGTGAAATGTGTTCTATTTTGAAATGTTGTTTATTGACTAAAAATAAAAATTATAATAATTAATCTCCAAATTATTAACTCCTATAGTAAAATATATAATAAGGACAAATTAAAATGATATGTTTGATATTATAACTTAAAATAATAGTAGTTTTGTAGTAAATATCAAAAATATTCTCGTACTAAAAAGCCAACTCAAAATTATTTTTTATTCTTTCAAAATTCCACTATTTATATTCATAAAGTTAACCATTTTTGAATGTAAATGATAAAAATATAAGTTTAATGCGTACTCTCGTAGGATATCGACCTTAATCTTGCTTTAAGTTCCTGACACCACTGCAATAGTTCCTACATTTCTGACTGGTAATTTTCTCCTCACTCTCTTTGGGGTTATTTCTTAACTATTGTTTAATCCCTCCACTATGTTTAAAATATATTCAATACTTTTTTTCTAATAAATCATCTTCAGTTCTCTTATCGAATAAATACTCTTCCTTCCTTTTTCCTTAATTGATCAATATTTCCGTTTTACTTACCCTCTATACTTACATCATATCGTAGCTATATCCTAATACGCTAATGCCTTTTCCCCATTTTCCTTTATGCGCGACCACGCTTTTCCATTTGTATCTAATTTTTGAGTATAATATTCTAACCTTTCCTTCCTGTTCCCCCGTTCAAATATTTGTTTCTAGCTTTAATTTTTAATAGCATTTTTGCTGCTCTGTTCGTATTCTTACCCCGGTGCATTTCTATAATTGTATGAGAGGTTAGCTAAATTGGTTACTAATTCCTCTTCGTTTTCTTTTAGTCATGATGCTAAGTTTAAAAGTTTCCAACTAAACGTTCCGCTATAACGTTGGTATGTGAATGACGTGGACAATTTAGATTTAAATTCAACTAATCTTAGTAAAAACTTCAGGCCCAATCCCGCCATATTTTAGAAAAAAATAACTCTGGCCCAAGTTTGTAGAAAAATTTAAATCGACACACGATCATGTTCTTGGCTTACTTTTGGTCCAGCCCAAGGGCTGGACGAGAGCGGATCGAGACCAGCTCTGTATATGTAAATCTTTAGTAAGGACAAAGTAATTAGTGATTTCCATTTTATAAAATGCGTTCATTTTATGTTATTTGATGTAATATATGGCCTGGCCGTGCCTAGCTAGGACCAAGAAAATCGGATTTTGCCTTACTTCCAGCGTTTGAGGAACATTGGAAATATTATATATCATAACATTATCAATGTTGTTAATTATTTTGAAAAATAGTAAAAGATGATCTGAAACTTTTCATCAATTTATTTTGGATAATATTTCATTATCAATCACCTTTTACTTAAATAAATTCGATAAAAAAAAATTCATTTTCTTCTTATAATCCATGTTATTTCTTTTCGGGTACATTTAGGCACTAAAAATAAACCCTCAATCGAGCTGCAAGGAATTAATATTAGGAAATTTTTCTTATAACAAGATAGTTAGCAGAGCAGGTCTCAGGAATGATTTTACATTAGCTCATTTCCCTGATATATTGAATTATGTATTGTTTGACAATTATTTCAGCAGGGTAATCCATATGATTAATTAGCGTCATAAAAGTATCCAAGTTTTTGGGGTAACTTCCGCCTTAATAAATTTGTTGGAGACATAATGGCATCATTATTATAGATCCTTTTTTCCTTTCCGGGCTATACCTAGGGAGTGGCTAACAATGATTATTTTTATTGCAATATATATATTTTTTTATTTATTAAAAACTTGATATTTTATAAAACTAAAACAAAATGAAAAATATAAATAAGATTTCATAATATTGGCTTTTAGCTCAGGTAAACATGATCTAAAATTGCTCCAATTAAAAAAAATTTGCCCCTAAGTTTATTCATATCCATCATAACTAATTTAATTTAACAATTTTGGAAGGGTTTCATTTGTTAAATCATATAATATTATATTTCCACCCGGACTTATAACGCTACCGGTATTTCTATATACGACAATTTAAAACTCCTAATAATTTTTCAAAAAATAATTATTCCAGGACATCTTCCAGCTATTATATATATATAATGTATATACTGTTTTGAATTTATTTGGTTATTCCATCGGGTGGTATACGATGCCTTAAAATGTATTTTTATATTCAGCCAATTTTGTATAAGTTAATAAATATTAATATGATGAAATATACTCAAATGATTGGAATACTTTGTAATTGTGAACTTTGTAATGTAAGTATAAGTCAGTAATTTAGACCTATCTTCTTAAGTCACTGACACTCAATATGTGATTATCAAAATTTATATATTTATTATATCTTTCAAAATCTTCCAAATAATGTATACTTATTATTTATCTGATTTTCTTAATTAATTCTTTAATTATAGGATGCACATAAAAAAATCTGGCGATGTTTCCGTTAATTCTTAAGATATTGTTATACAAGAATAAACATTAGCAAATTTGTTATTCATAATTTATAAGGATATATCCACTAATTTCTTAAAATATATTTATTATAATGGCCCGAAAAAAATATTAATGAATCTTATTTATATAATATCTTTTGCAAAAATAGTAATTTAACTTTTTTTTTCATTATATAATATATAAAATATTATTACATTTATGGTAAAAAGTTATAATTATATTTCCATTTTAAAAATATCTATAAATAAAGTGAAATTTATCATATATATATATATATATAATTATGATAGATAATATTATGAACTTCGTTTAAAAGTTTTGGAATGGTAAGTGTGAAAAATTTAGATATATATATATATATATATTGTATATACTATAAATATAAATTAGAAAATGTTCTTTTTTTAAAAAAAAAATTCATCAAAGGTAATTTTAAATAGGTGTTTTTATGAGCAAATAATTAATTCGTCTATCTATAAGTCTAATAAATATTTAAACGGGTATAGGAAAAGGATGGGGGGGGGGGGGGTTATATGTTAAATAGAATTATGGGGGGAGGGGGGCAGGGTAATTCAAAATAAGTTAGTCAGAAGAAGAAAAAATATGGAAGAGAACTAATTGGACTCGATATTGTATAAATTGAATAATAATTTTGATATCTATAAATACAAAAATAAAGAACCGATTTGAAATTTTTGAGCTTTTTTTTATAATAATGTTTTGATACTTTATATAAAATTATTTATAAACCAAATGATTTAAGTGGAAGAAAATGAAAGTGGTGGCGGGGAGGGTATTACTATACTCGCTTTCCCAGTAGCCTTTTCCGGGTCCCTTTCCCCTCCTGTCATAAATGAGGGTGGCGGTAGGAAAAACTGGGAATAGTACTCCTTAGCCGCCATAGCCTTGTATAGATCCATGGCCGCTTTATGGTTCATTCGCCCTCCTTCATAACTATTTCGAGCCCATCCGGTTTTATTAGAGGTGTTGTAAGCCTTCGTGTTGTTAAAGCCCTTCGTTTCAGAAAATGCTTTGGGAGTATCGGGGTTAAAATTAGCCTTGGAATTGTTAGGATTTTGGTGAGAATTTGCAGGATTTCTGAAGCCGAGGTATTTGGTCGAATAGTTGAGCATATCCTCGAGCGGTGAGAAATTGTGGGGGTCCTGTGGACTTCGGGCGGAGTGGCGTTTATGATGACGGATGAGAGAATGCTTAAGGGAAAATGTGGTCCCACAAATCGTGCAAATCCAATGGTTGCCACTGCCGTTATTATTGCTCGTAGCGTTGCCGGAGTTATTAATTTGATTATGATGATGATTCTTATTATGGGTATTATGCGCATTTATGTGAGGATGGGATTGGTTGTTGTGGCTCGGTGGAGTCTTGATAGGCTGCTGTTTCAAGTTAAGATACTCCGTCGAACCGTAATTATTATGCTGTGCATATTGCAATAAGCCTTTATAATAAGTCGGTAGGGCAGCTTTGCTTAGCAAGGAAAAAAATTCGGGTTCCTTGCTTAAGTTTACGTTATCGCCATCTGGAATGTTAATTTTAGTAGGAAAAGGGAATTGGGGAGAGGTATGGGTGGTGTTGGAAAGTAATCCCGATTTATCCTCATTATTTTTCTCCTTTAGATTATCGGAAAGATCGCGAGTATCTAAATCTTCCGAAATTGTCATTTTGTCAGAATCTTCTCCCCCGCCCGCTTTGTCAATAGTCTTATTATTCTCTAGTCCGTGTTTCCCACATAAATGTCGGTTCAGACTAGACATGGCCGCAAATACGAGCCCGCACTCGCTGCATTCAAAAGAGGGCACTGTAGTGAGCCTATTTTCGGGGCCATCAAAGTGTTGGTAGCTATCTTTATTGACATTAGCGGTATCCTTATTTTTCGCGTCGTTGTCATTGGTGTCTTTACGAGGAGTCGGAAATAAAATATTTATATCATGGGAAAAGGTTTAAAACCACTAAAAATTAATAATAATAAATGTTGGGTAATTATTCATTTGGGATACTTTGTAACAAACAAGAAGAAATAAAAGTGAAATATAAATCGCAATATTTTTATTTATTTCCTACTATACCATGATTTTGTTCGGAACCCATTTCAGGCGTCCTTCTTTCATCATCTTTATCGGCTTGCTCATCACTGTCACCTTCGTTTTCGGAAGGTAGGATGCCATTATTGCCTAAGTTCGCTATTTCCTTATTCGTCAAATGCTCCACCTGGTCAGGAGATGCCTTTTTGGTATCTTCTTCCGCTTCATTACCATAAGATAATTCATATTCTTGTTTGACGTTATCGTGATCATCATAATTATGCTTCCTTTTCATTTCATAATCGGCGGCAAATATTTGTTGAGCCCGAGTTGGATCTGCAATTAATGAATGGGTTTTAAAATAAAAAAAATGTTATTAATCGTGAATGTATCGATTCCATATTTTTAAGAATATCGGCGTTAGGCCCATTCGATACTATATCGTATTTTTCTTTCTTATTTCTGTTCCAAGTCTCCGGGCCTTGGATTTTTATCTTAGAGTATTTTACGACCCGACCGAAAATTTTTTAAAATCGTACCATTTTGGGGGCGGGACGGGTTTCCGCGGCCTGCGGGTCTCCATTTTTAATAAATTTGAATCTTGGATAAGGAATATGGTAATTATTCTTTCTATTAAAATAATCCATCTATTTTAAAGTTATACACTCATTTATTTCTTTTTCGTCCCTATAATGTTATTGTTAAAATATGGAATTGTCCTCTAAAAAAAGGCATGTGCGAGGTTGGCGCAGAAAATTTTCCGGATAGGGTCGAAGTTTTGATAATTAGACTTTTATCGGGTAAAAATAATTAAGTACCGGGCGTAAAACCTGATAAAAATTCCACTAGGGCCGGTTCGAGTCGACCAAAGTTATAGGTACAATTCGGGTTATTATCATATTTACTGAGATACTTAGAAATGTAACCTTGATATATTTTTTAAAAATTTCATATTTATTTTGTAATTGTAGAAGATAACATTACACAACAAATGATGGTGATCTGATACCTCTTTCAAAACAATAGAAAATCATCTTGAAAAGGAAAAAAATCATAAATTTATATGACAAAATATTTATTATATGGTCCATCCATTTAATTCATCATAAAGAATCTGAGATTCTAGATGCCACATACTTTCAGATAATTGATTAAGGGGAATATAATAAAAAGTAGATACAGAATGCATTTTTATGAAAGCTCAAAAAAAAATTTGTCGAGAGAAAATTTTCATTCTACAATTCTAGGAACCTCAATGCATTAAAAAAATTGATAATATTATAACATAATAACTAAATTATTTTTAAAGAGGTCATTTCGAATGATATTAAGTTTCAAATCTTCAATATCTTAGAAATTCGCCATTCAAATATACTTCGTAAATATCCGAAACATAGGAAATATTCCTGAAATATAATACGATATTAACTTATTCTGCAGTAGTATAATATAAATACTGTATTTTTTAGCAGGATTGATAAAAACTCCTCAATTTCAAGAATGGCGCTAGCATACCAAACTTTTTGAAAAAGTGGTCATCGAGAAATTACATTTTTTTTGGTTTTTAATGAATAGTTTTAAACTCGTATTGACTTGCTCTAGCTTGATAAAGAACACTAAAAAACATTATCCTGTGTTGATAAGTGTCGACGATTTCTTGAGATCGGATTCAGTGCATATTGATTGTAGTTTAGAAAATACGTCATCTGGTAAATTATGTAGAAGGTCGTGGCGTTATCGTCATCTGTGCTGTTATTATTTTTAAAAATAAGTTCAATTTTAGTTAAATATGTATCAATGTTTCCTATATATTTAGGAAATTCCCATTTATATAAAATAGTATTATTAGAATCAGTGGGTTTTTTGTCGTCCACCATATTTAATTAATTATAAAAAAAAAATTTCTTCCTGTTTTTTTAAAAATATTATTTATTTATTTTATTTTTAGAAATGTGAAATAATATGAAATTCATCTTTATATTAAAATAAAAATTTTAAAACACTTTCTTAATTTTGTTCTTATCCCTGCCAACCATAACATGGTGGCAGCGGCTATCTATGTAAATTTCCTTGTAAATTAAAATTTTATTAAATTATTAAGATAAATTTTATATTAATTATTTCACATTTCTAAAAATAAAATAAATAAATAATATTAAAAAAAACAAGAAATTTTTTTTTTACAATTAATTAAATATGGTGGAAGACAAAAAACCCACTGTTTCGAATGATACTATATTATATAAATGCGAATTTCCTAAATATATAGGAAACATTGATACATATTTAACTAAAATTGAACTTATTTTTAAAAATAATAACAGCACAGATGACGATAACGACATGACCTTACTACATAATTTATCAGATGACATATTTTCTAAACTACAATCAATATGCACTGAATCCGATCCAAGAAATCGTCGACATTTATCAACAAACTTAGATTATTACAGCCTGCCAACCTTAACATGGTGGCAGCGGAGGGTTACGAAACCTCGATTATTTTATCTAATACCAATTGATTGCGTCCTCAAGTCATATTTAAATATTTAATATTTTTTTATAGCGAAGGGTATTTATTGGTGGTGTTTGTAATTTTATGCTACTGGTTTATCGCATCAGAACGATATTTTAAAATAAATGTAACTTTGAAAGTATTTTGTAACTTAACAAAAATGTCATTTTCAGATAAATTTGCCCAACCCTAAACCACCTTATATAATTTTAAATTTTCTTTTCGATAATCTTGTAATCAGTGATGATTCATTGCGAGCTTATATTTAATAATATAATTACACAAGCTTATAGTGCGTTCAAATTGGTGCGATTTTGACGTATGTTGAATCGCAAATAATTCAAATGGTATCAACTGGCGCTATTCTCTCTTTGCGCAAAAATATTTTTCTTAAAAAAAATGCAAATTAGTTTGCGATGTATCGCCTTAATTTAAACATGGATGCTTATGTTATTTATTTTTTTGTATCGCAATATAAATCGAAAACGCCAAATGAGTATGCACTATAAGTTAGGATTTGGACAAAACGGCATGGCTATATGATAATGTTAGATGACAAATCAATTAGTTTTTTTTAGAATATAGCAATTGTTAGGGATCGGATAAAAGCCCAATTTTAATTTTTTAAAAAAATATATTTTCCAATCCCCGAGTAAAATATTATATTAAATGAAGTATAAACAAACAACAATACCTAAAGAGGGCGGAAATGGTGGTAAAACGGGTCCGCCATTATGATAATGATTTAATTTAGTTCCTGCATTGTTCCCATGATACGAAAGTTGGTAGTGCTGAGCCAAATACCTTCTGTAGTACTGCTCCATGAGCGCTTGAGGGGTATGCTGATAATAAAAAGAGGAAGGAGGAGGGGGAGTAATCAAGGCACCAGGGTTAGTGGCGGATATTTGATTACTGCCATCATTCTTACCATTGTTATGTGGGGAAGGCAACTTGTCGAAACCGTTATTTTTGGCAATGGTATCTAACAAGAGGTGATTGACATTGCCTGTATACTCCATTTTGGCATTTAGAACAGCGGGAAAATGTGCAACGTTGGACACCAATGATGTAAGGGCGGACGTGACAGATGTGGCGGTCGGATTAGTGGCGCGTTTCATCTTAAAATGCGTGTTGCGTATGTGCCTGTTAACATTGCCCCTCGAGGAGTAAGTGTTGTGGCAATAGACGCACACAAATTTTTTGGGGCCGGGGGTACAGTAAGGCACTGCCCTGGGGTCAAAAAATGGCGTATTTGTGGTTTGGGGGTTAGAGGGATCAAGGGGAGCGTCGGTATCTGTGCTTGGAGCGCCGGCCGTTTTATCGTAAAATAATCTATCATCGGGTTCTTCCCCTTCCTTGTTATTCAAAGGAAGGAATGGCTCTCCTTCCGATGCCTGGCTGTCACTGTATTCGTCCTCTTGACTTCTGTTATCTTCTTTTACGTTATCCCGGTCGTTTTCTTCCTCATCGCGGAACTTAAAATAGTCCCTTTCATTTCTCGAAAGTCCGATAGGGAGAGGCGGATCACGGAGTAAATTGGGAGATTGAGGATAGATATGCTCCTTATTATCGGGGTGAATAACTGTTTTTTTATTGGGGCACGTAGTTTTGAAAGAATGAGCGGTTTTAAACGACGCGGATTTATTCAGCCAATGTTTGTTGACACCTTGATAAAATGGTGAAGCATTCATGGAGGGAGGCGTGGTGGACGAAACGTGAGGTGGGTAACCCTTTTTTTTGTATTGACGAAATATTTTAAAATTATTTTTCCATTAGAAGGGAAATTCTTTTTAAACATGATATAAAACTCCGAAAGAGAAGGAAAATAAAAAATTCGAATGAGACTCAGGGTATATAGATATATTATTAATAAAAGACCACATCAAACCTGGGTTGAAAGGTACGCGGGGTAGGGAGGCATAAGAGGCAAATCGTTTGGTTTGGTGGTCGGATAACTCCCTTCCCTGCATAACAAGCTTGGGCTAGCTAATTTTTTATGATCCGCCATACCAATATTTGTATTCGTGCTATGGTGGTTCGCGATAAGCGGGAAAAAGTAGTCCTCGGATGCTTTGTAGTCGTTGCAAAGGGCCGAGTTATTATTGCGATTATTACTGTAATTGTAGCCGTTAAAACTTCTGTCGAATACGTTTTCCGATTTTCTCTCAGCTTCTGGGCTGTCGGTATCGCCATCTCGCGAAGAGGAAAGTGTGGTGGAACGAGAAAATGGAGGGGGAGGGTTCTTAATTTGCTCCGGGCCAGGACTTATGTGAGAAAGTATGTTATCCACCTAAAAAGGGATAAATTTTATGGAATAAATAAAGAAAACTGATTTTCCTTTTTATTTATTTTTTTTAAAAAATTATTTTTTCTTTCTTATTTTATTTCTCATTCATTTCATAAATTAAATTCATACCTCAGGATGTTTAAGCACAATGTGTCTTATGGCTGAATCGTGGTGAAGGAAGGATGTGGTTTCGTTACATACAAGGCAGCAATAAATTCTATAAGTAATAAAAAATCGTTTTTTTGGGGAAAAAAAAATATTATAAAAGTCTTATTATAGTTGATGTTACCAAACATTTTTAAAAATTAAAAATTTTCAGGAAATTCGCTAAATATTTCAGGAAGTTTGGGCACCCTTGCTTTCTTTCTAACAACGCCACCACTCATACAATACCTCAACAAACATAAATTATGAATGGTATTTATTCTAAAATAACTATGGATGTATAAAATTTTTCTATAAATAAATAAGTGATAGAGAGAAAGAGTGTGACGATATGATATAATCAATAGAAAATGGGACATGCATAATCCTACTTTCTGTTTTAACATGGAGGGGAGAGGTGATAACGGCTTAGAGTACCAATGAAAATTTAAAAGATTTTTTTGATCATTAAAAAAAATTCACTTCAAAACTCTACGGATTATGGAGGAACCCTGATCATGGAAACCAGAAAAGCGATATTTATACAAAGAAAATACAAAACTGTGAATAATCAATTTTTTCCCCATCCCCTATTTAAAAAAATATTTTTAAGCTGATCGGCATGGCTCTACATGCAAGCCCCGGGATTTGTACTCCTTTTGCTAATTTTGATTAGGTATGAGGGGGTGGGGGAATAAAATTTTCAAGAGGTCATCACTGGCATAGAGGGGTTTAGAATCTCTGGGCACGCACGCTAACTCCAAATTTCCAAAATAAATGTTCTTAAACTTATTAATTTTTGTTTAAAATCACTTTTTTGGGAAAAAAAATGCAAAACAAACTTTTGATTTTCCTTTCTTTCTTCTTTGCGATAGCCCGTCGTGGCCGATTGCTGCAAATAGGAAAGCAACCTTTGACCATTTTGAATCTCCCTTTTACCTAAATACCCATGCTTTTTCCTAAGTACAAATAAATATATATATATATTCAAATAACTAAATACAAACAATATCCAATGGTATTATCCATTAAATCATATGTTCTATCATGGTTGGAGCCCATCGAATTCATTTTTTTTCAATTTCTAGGCCCGAGACCGAAATGTTTTTAAATTTTGGCCTGAACCAAGTTATCGGTGAACCTACAGAGCTTTAACAATAGAATTGGCTTAGTCGTAATAAAGGGGAAGCATTGAGGATCAACTCCAAATGATTGATTTGTATAATTTTAGCATAATATTGTAATTAAAATAGATTTCCGCCATGTGTGACTCATTTTTTGATTTCAAACCTCATATGTCTATCGCAATTCGATTTATTGGTGAAGGAAAAACCGCATTCGTTACAGCTGTAAGGCCGACCGACTATCTCGTCCCCATCCGCGTGGATTCGTCCTCTGCTTTCTTCGCCGTTCATTTCCGTGTCCGTGATGGTGTCTTTGTTTAAGGATAGCTTGTTCTCGTTTAAAATCTATATAGCAATAAATAAATAAATAAGCTAGGTTTAAAAAGGTTAAAGATTGTTGTTTATAAGTTTGTGATTTACTATTTTTTATACGGAAGGCACGGTTAGCCATTCATGGTACTAAGCCCTTCCTTCCTTTCTTTTTCTTTCTAGATTTATAAAAATAAGTCTTTCACAAATTTCTAAGCCCACGAGAAAGAAACTGCTGCTAATTTATATTTTTCCCTCAATTTATTTATAAATTTAATATAAATAAAATAAAAATAGATTAATTATATTTTTTTTACTATTTTAAAATAAATTTAGTGCATTATAGCGTGTTTGTAAAAATATTCTTATCATCTTCCAAATACGGATTTTAAAAAATGTCAGTTATCGTCGATATCGTAAAATTAGACGATCCGATATATCAAAATGGTGGATAATATTTTTAATAAAAAAAAAGATATGTGTTAATGTTGAATAGAAGATGATAAGGTTAACATTTACTATCATAAATAAAGCATAGTAATTAGATAGAAATGGAATTAATGTCGCTTCTTTTGAGCGCTACTGCTTAAAAAATAAATATAAAAACTTTATTTTCGTCGCGAGCTTTTTCTCCGTGATTCCTTTTTTCCTTGAGAAACATTTGGCCAATCTTGGTCTCCTCTTCGTTTATTTTGGGTACCATGTGACCACCGTCATTCAGAAAGTCTCGATAATTTTTATCGGCGAAGAAATTTTGGTACAGGTGATTATAGGTGGAGAAATGATCACCCTTGAGTCGATCGCTGAAAGGGTTCAAATATTCTTCCGCTAGAGGGTGGTAGTCAGCTATGGATAAACTAGGTGGCGGCGTAAGGTGAGTGCTACTATGGTAATCTTTATGAATCGATTTTCGCCTTTATTATATTAATATAGATAATTGAGAAATTTATAAATATAAAAAGAGAGAATCATAACGTCTACTGGGACGCATAAGTGCCTATACAAAATATAGCGTTTCTTCCCGCATCGTATATAGCGCCCCCTTTCCCCCGAAATACAAATAATATAATACAAACTCGTCATTTTCGTATCCAGTTTCTTGGTGTTTAGTCGAACCATCAATGCCGTTTAAAAACCCGTTATGGTTTTCCTTTCCCGCGACAGTGTCCTTTTCATCGTGGTGCCCATTTAGTTGGGCGTCACGTTCCGGGCTGGCCATAAGTAAAGTTTTCAATTTCGTTTCTTCAAAATCTTCCGTATTTTGATCTTCTTTTAGTTTTGGAAATATGGGAGAATTAATAAATGTTTCAAAAAAAATCTAATTTTCACTTTTTTTACTTTTTCTAAAAAAAAATAAAACATACCCATTTCATCTTTCCCTAGAGGTCCGTTTAAAGCGGGAAGATTATTATACGCCTCTGACTCCACGTGATTTCCGTTGCGTAGCGATCCCCAATTTTCGTCTTGATTTTCGAACTTTTCTGGAAAGTGAGAAAAAAAATAAGTAAGTCAAAAACTACAACCAATATAACCGTTTATATGTTTTTAGGGAAAATCTTCGGTCATTAAATTACCTTATCTGCCAAAAATTAAATTACCATCGGCACAAAGGTTTTTTTTATAGGTCAAGCTCGGGTTAGTAACTAGAACTCTTTTGTCTTTCCTGACTTGCTTACAAAGAATCGGTTTTAGGATCCCCGTTTGGTCCGTTATCGTCGGGTCGGGTCGGGCCTGCAGATCTCCTCCCGAAATCATCCCACACCGTAAGATAAAATAATTCCATTCGTATTTTAATTTTGGAGGAAAACAAAAATATTTGTGCCGATCCATAAATTATCATTAAATCTTTGACCTTGAAATCATAATGGCGCGATTGCGATTAACAGCTGACAGTTTTTTAATGAGATCAATTTTTCTTCATTAAAAGCATTATTTCTTAGATTATTATAATTAAGTTGAATTAAAGATAAAATCAAGATTAACAATTAAAAATTGATCTCATAAACAGATTTTAAAAATCGATCAGCTGTTAAATCGCGATCGCAATCGCGCCACTATGAATTCAAGGTCACTGAGTCAGATATTTATCCAAAACTGACAAAAAATAACCCATATTTATTATCGGATCCATTCTAAAAAGAATATATTAAAACCCGAATTCTTAATTCTATAGCGTGATTTATTCATCGTTTGCAAAATAGTACACAACTAATAGAAATGCTATTTGCCAAGAAAGAAGAGGAGAAAGAGTGGAATCGTGGAAGAAAATATAATTCATCAAGGTTTAAAAACTATAAATTATCTATCACGCTAGTAACCCCCCCCCTACCCTTTTCCCACCCCAACGCAATCATATTGTAAAATCAAATCAATATTATTTACATCCTTTTTTTGCCTATAAATAAAACACAATTTTTTATATAATTTAATTTCATATATTTATATTATTCGATTATTTTGGCAATAAAATTCGTTATAATTCCACCAATTTTTCCCATCTAAATAAACAAATTTCATATATTTCTTAAAATAAAAAATACATATGAGAAAGGGAGGTATAAGGAGTAGGTGTTAAACAATTTATTTTTAAAATACAATCTATATTTATAAATAAAAAAAATGCAGCGCAAAATTTCTTACCCGTTTAAAGTAATTTTTATTTTGTACAAAATAAAAATATTAATTTTTCCAGTATTTTTAGGTGTAGAATGAATGTGTAATAATTGATATTAAAATATTGACATGTTACAAATCACAATATTAATACTGTTAATAATAAATTCAAAATATATTGATTATTTTATTATAATAATTTGGACACTTATTTCTTTTACGAAATTCAAAATAAGTTTTCCCGGACCCGGATCGAGTCGTAAAATAATATAATTTTGAAAACCGGGTCCGACCCGAAATTCGATATTTGATCTCCCCCTTTTTTTAAGGAAAATTTATATTCAGATATTTTAATAGTGAAGAAATCGATCAAAATTGGGTCATACCGCTTCACACTCCGGGGAGAAAAATCTTAAAAAAAAAGGATTCGGTTGCATTCAGAATAGATTGGTTTTGGGATCCAAGTAAAATCTAGTTGATCCGATTTGGCCGACAAAATAATTAGTTTCTATTTTGTTCCTAAAAACAGTAACTCGATAGGAACGCACCCTATAACTTTTTTTTGGATCGGCTCACTAAAGTTTAATTATCAAAATATTTATTTTAAAAGCTGCTAGAGAAGAGAAGAGAAGAGAGAGAGAAGAGAAGAGAAGAGAAGAGAAGAGAAGAGAAGAGAAGAGAAGAGAGAAGAGAAGAGAAGAGAAGAGAAAAGAAGTGTAATTTAAGAGCATAAACATTTGACCTATTGGAATGCTTTCCGGCAAAATCAGATTTTTTAAAATTTAAAATAACACGCTCTTAATGATTTTAAAATCCAAAAAATAAAAAACAATACCATCTGAAACGTATCGCCTTACGCGTAAAACATAAATATGACAACTTCCAATTTAGTGCGTGTCAGTAATTAGAATCCAAGTTTATAACACTGACCATTAAAATAAGTGTCTAAATGCCAGGTGTACGTGATTGGTCACTATTTTCAGAAACTTACTTCGACGTTTATGCAACCAGACTTAAACAGATAACTTTAAAACGCTAGGACGACCCTATTTTGGTTTGGAAAGAGCCACAAAACTTTACCGTACGTTTAAACTCTAAATAGCCTCTATTTCTTTTTTAGTTTAAAGAAAGCTACATAAACTGACTATAATTCAGAGTTATACTGCTAGAAATAAAACGAATCAGAACACGGCCTAAAGGCTTCACATCTTACTTCTTCCAAATATTTTTGTAAGAAGTTGGATGTAAAGCAAATAGGTTGTGATCTAAATTCATTTTGTTTCTTAACAAAAAAACCCCGATAAATAAACAATCTACATATCTTTCTCTAAACTATAAACGAAATGGAGGCTATTTAGAGTTTAAACGTAGGTAAATTTTTCGGTGCGGGTCTTTACCTAAATGATCACCTAGCGTTTTAAAGTTATTTTTTTAAGCCTGTTTAGCCTGCCCTTCGATAATATCGTAAGTAAATTTTGTTTAACACGCGCGCCTAATCATTTACACAACATTTGATTTTAATGGTCGGTGTCCTTAATTTGTATTTTAATTACTAGATGCGCACTAAATTGGAAGTTGTCATAAGCTGCGTTGCAAGCGCAAATAATACGATTTCAAATGGCCTCGTGCAAATTGGTAAAATTGCCGTTTGGCGTTAGCAACCATTTAAAAAAACGCAAATAGGTTTGCTTTTTCATTACTTTTTTTTAATTCTTCACTTTGTAATATTATATAAAAATGTAATATAAATAACTTACTTATATCCTAAAAAGGAATATTTAGAAATTAAAGAAATAAGAACGCAGACGATAATATAACTTTCAAAGACAAATCCTTTTTTTTAGATATTTAAAATTTTGAATCGATGGATAATAACGTTACGTTTATTTAAAAATTACGGCGAAACGTAAACGCTCAATTTGTGGGCACTATAAAATCATGTTCCTGCTCTATTTGTCCAAAAAATATTTATTCATAGACCGATGCGATGTTTTGATATTTTAAACCCGCTTGCTCACCCACCTAATATTGACGAGCATGGGTTCAGGTGTCGGATACATACGCTAAAGCCATATATCCGGCCGATTTCTTAAGTCAAATTTGCTCAAAGTTTATAAGCGCTCAAGGAAAATAGGAAATGTTTATTTTGACTTGAAAAAAACGTAATTTATAATTAGACATTTTTAAAAAAAATTTACATATTTTTATTGCCTATGTCCAGGTAGCCAAATAAAAATTAAATAATTTTGCCAAAGAACAAAAAAGGAAGGATAGATCATAATTTTTACCTAAATCATTTTGCTCCCCTTTTGGCATCAATCCTTCTTCGTCGCAATAACCATTAGTTTTGATCTCGCTACTCAGACCGAGTTTCAGCTGTTTTTTTAAAAAAAAAATGATATTTTAAAATTTTTGAAAATAAAAAAATTGTCCGACTTCATAGTGCAGACAAATCGTTTCAAACGCTGCGTAGCAAACGCTAATAATGGATTTCAAATGATAAGTAACTAATTGATTAAATTCCCGTTTGACGCTAGTAACCATTATGAAAAACGCAAACTGATTTGATTTTTTAAATACTTCGGGAGGGGGGGGATTAACAAAGACCCCACAAACCCCGAGGTGTTAGTCAGCCTAAATTTTTTTCCAAGTAAAAGTGGTAGGGGGGGGGGTTGAAATTGTGTGGAGAAGGCACCATACATTTTTTACCTGAGAGTTCTTCATGATTTTTACCTTAAACCACTGATTTTAGAATACCAATCTAGACTGCCCATTCATTAAAAACGTGTAGAGAGGCTTTTAGGTGGAAATATCTTTAAAATGGCTTCTATTTACAGTCAATTACATTGACTGTACAGCAGATTTCAATGTAAAATTTAATAAATAAATCGTCAATCTAGATTAATAATAAAGTCATATTTTAACGTATTTAAACTTTCTATATAAGAGGATAGAGAATTCATAAAAAAAAACTATCATTAAATTTTATTTATTTTTTTCGTTTAAAGGGGGGTTTCGACTTTTCGCCTCAAAATCTTTATTAAAAATCGATCGAATTTTTTCGGAAAAATTCTAATATCCACTTATAAACTTCTTCGGAAAAAATTAGATATCAAAAATAAAATTATATAACATCGTATTCTTTTTAATTTAGTGCTGTTAAACGGCTCGATTTAAGCCTATTTTAAAAACAGTTCGATTTAAACCAATTTTTAAAACGGTTCGATTTAAACCAATCTTTAAAACGGTTCGATTTAAACCGATTTTTAAAAACGGTTTACTAAATATTTTATCCAAAAGAATATTACGCCAACCTTAAGATTTTGCTTATAGATGACACAAAGGTTTGGACATGTGTCGGCGAAATCTCTAAGTTTAGGCAATATTTTTGTGGCGAAAATATAGCCCTTATAAAAATCGGCTCAAATCGTGGCCCTTTAACAACACTAAAATTATAAGGTTTGTCTCGCCATCACGCATCTTCCTCCATTTTATATCGTAACTAAATGCCGTATATCAAAGCGCGGCCCATAGTTACAATTAGTGGTGCAAAATCGCTCTATTTGAGCCAATTTTGCAAAAGCGGGTCGAAGGCCCGCCTAAAATGAGGTCTGGAGACCGGTTAACTCAGTATTTTAGCCAGCCTCGAGATTGCTACTAAATGTTCAAACCTTTGTGCCATCTATGAGCAAAATCCGGGCTCAAATTATTTTTTCGGGCCCGGTCCGAACTTACGTTTGCAGATCTCTAAAGGAAAGCATCGGTTACTTTATCGATATCGCAACCAACGCAGGTGCCGTTCCATAAGTATATAAAGTTTAAATTAAATCGAAAGAAGAAAAATCAGTACGAGTATAAAGGTTAAACTGATTTTGGCGCGGTTAGTACCTTGAGGATAGTTAGTAAACAACGACACTCTTTGATTGAACGATACAAAATTTTTAAAATTAATAAATTAAAGACCAATACAAAAATTTGTATCAAAATTGTCCGAAATTCACAGTATGCCGAAATACATTTACAAAATCTTCTTTTTTAAAAAAAATTAAAATTCCGAATTATCGTGGAATATATATAAGAGCATGTAAAAAATATAAAAAATTATTAATTATAAAATAAAATCTAAAATCTCTTATATAATAAAAGGCTTGTCACATTTTTTTGTCATATTCTGTGATAAAGTGTAACAATAGCCGAATTTAGAATCGCACGACTAAATACGATAACTGAACATTTGTGACAGGAGCTTAGTTATGCCTTCACGGGTAATTTTAATATTTATTTATCTTTAACCTAAAGACTTCCAATATAACTGTTGTCGGAAAAACCCTGCCTATCTAGAAGGTAAATGGTATTCTATTTACAAGGGAATTATGCTGAGATCTCATAAATTCAATGCACGATAGAATAACAGCTGATATGAAAGCAAAAGGGGGTTTAACCAAATATTAAATTCCACTTGAAAGGAAAATGGACGTAATTTAAGGCGCTTTTCTATTTAATTTTTGAACGTATTTATTACATTCTTCATATGACAATTAATAAAATTTTGTACGAATTTTAAAATTTCAATATAATAAAAAAAATTAGGAATGAACGAATATATGAAGTTTAGGTAGTAAGAAATGCAACCTGTCAGTTTAGAAATTGAAACGGTATTAAATGATCTATATGCCTAAAAGTAATACGGACCATTTTACCACGTTTCAACGAGGTTATAGCTTCATAATATAAACAAAGGATAGTAGAAAAATATTTTAATAAATAAAAATTTATCCAATTCCTATTTATTCCTAGAGGAAAAAAAGGAAGATATTTTTTTTTTAAAAACCAATCTCTCGTTTTGTTTTGTTTTTGAAACATAACAAATCATTTTTTGACGGTCATTTAAATATTCATTTCACTTTTCAAAAAATAAAAATTAAAAATTTTATAAGTAATTTTTATTCTATAAATTTTTTTTTTTGAAATATATAATCCAAAAAAATATTTGTCTAAAAAATTAATAAAATCTAACCATAGCAAAAGCCCTGAGGCACTAAGGCGTTGTAAAGCCAAATTTTGAAGAAAAAAAAATATAGAGAGAAAGATTTTACTGATAAAAAAAAGAAAAATGATAATTTTGAAAATAAGGATGAAAAAAAATAATAAAAAAAATAAAGGTCCTTTTTTAAAAAAATGTATTAATTTCGAGAATTAATGTTGTTTAATTTAAACGGCTCGATTTTAGCCGATTTTTAAATAAGAATTCTAGCCCGAGATTTTGTTAATAGATGTTCTAACCTTTCCACCATCTTATGTTAGCTCGAATTCGCGGAGTAATATATACGAAAGATTAGTATCATATTTTGTATACTTACGCCGAATATCTCTAGATGTTCTAAACCTTTCCGACAGCTAACCATGCATTCACATATGTTAGCTCGAAATCGCGGAGTAATATATACGAAAGATTAATATCATATTTTGTATATATCCGCCGCGAATTCGCGGTTAACTGAGAATATCTCTAGGACTTGTTTAATACTTTTTAGCTAAAATACTAGGTCAGCCATATTTTTTTTTAAATCTAACCGTTTAACAACACTATATCGAGACAACCACAAAACGTTAATTAAATGGCTGACAATCAATTCAATAGTTACTAATTTTACGTCCACTTCATAAAAAAAATTATTTTTTTTCCTAGTTGAATCAAAAGGATATATACGAATCGATTATAGAATGATAGACCAGTTTATGGAGGTCGTGCATGTGGACAGATGGTGACTATTATTTAGCAGGTTCTAGGTATTATTATTAATTTTAGATTTATTCTTGTAATGGCTATGATACGATATAATTTTTATTTTTTAAGAAAATTCAGAAAATTTTGGCATAGAAAAGAAACATTATATTTACTCATCTATCTATCTTCAAAAAAACAGGTTTCTAAAAAAAAATGAAGGCAATTTTTAATTTATTTTGATATTTAAAAAAAAACAGTATAAAGATGAGAGGAGGGGAAAAGAGAATAAATGACTGACGTGGTATTTCAACGTAATTAAAATGGAAATAATTGTCATTTTAATATCACCTTCCGGTTGCATTCGAGTAGTTGAAGCAATTTCAGAAAAAAAATTTCGGGAATTGGTTCCAAATCTGATCCTGCACGATTTAGCAGCTGATCGATTTTTAAAATCTGTTTTTTGAAATCAATTTTTCATCAAAATTAATAATTTCCTAGATTATTATCATGAATGGAATTAAAAATGGAAATTAACATTAATGAAGAAAAATAGATCTCATAAACATATTTTAAAAATCGATCAGCTGTTAAATCATGCGCATTAGATCCCAACTATGAATGCCGCTGAAGGCTTCGGGCAGATCAGTCCGAATCCAAAATCGGATGCGTCCAGTCCGCCACAGGACAAATTAAACCAAACCTCGGCAAAAAATCTAAAATTCTTGAACAAACCGGGCATAAAAAAGGGGGCCACAGGCAAAAATAAAATTTCTTACTTTCAGAGATTTTATATATACATATATATATTTGGGGCTCTGCCGATCACCGATCCGATATTGGTTCAAACCTGATCCGATACTGATATTTATTTTTTACCACTCCCCTTTGAACCAAATGTAATTAAAAAATAGAATTATGCATTTAATTTAAAAAAAAATATTATAAATAGATAAAAAAATATATATATTTATTTAATAGTGTATCCATTTTATTTTGAATAATATATATAGATGTTGTTATGAATTATAAAAACATAATATTTAAAATTATAATATATTAGATATTTTTTAAATAAATATGAGGGCCTCTAGATTTTCTGGCAATAAGCTTCTAAGATGTAGGCTATCTAATCCTCTGCCGTACTGAAGATAGACTTATGTGGGACACTTGTTGCGGAGGCGCCAAAAATTTACAAATTTACATGCAAGTTTTGACAAAATTGGATACCTTTCAGCATTAATTCTCCAATAGTCAAATGGATCCAAAGATGATATAGTATCAATAACAATGTTATTAGGTTAAGAACAGAGTCATAAAGTTTGCATTGTTAAAAAAGTGGGTTTCTTACAAGCTCAACCTTTTGTTGGTTTTGAAATAGATGACACCCAAACAAATGGGCCAATCATATACCCAACTAAGCTATACTAGATACGATATGAAAAATATGTTATTATACCGTTTAGATATAAAGATTCTAAGATTATTTTAAGTATATCTTTATTTCTTTCAAATATGGTAGGTCATCTACATTACTATCGATTTCAATTATTTTATTTGTTACTAGTTTCTTTGTTTTCAATTTTAAATAAATAAAATTTAGGGAGGGGCATTGTGCAATTTCTATAGGAGGTTCCCAAATAATTATATAAGTAAACTCGGAGGCTGATAGTAGTGCAACGTGATTTAATTTCACGTGTTCAAGAGCGAATCATATGCCCCCAAAAATGGGTGTGCACTCGTGATTAAACATATCCTAAAAAACGAATACGAACTTAACGAATTATTCGCACTAGATTCGTTCAAATATAATTTACTATAAGAATAATTCCGTTGATATTGGGTTGTAAATAATCCCACACGTGGCCGACTCATGTTACATGCAACCGATGTTATTTACAAAATATATGCGCCCATTTTATCAAAATTATATTCCTATTCTAATGTGATTAGTATGCTAATAAATGTGTTTTTTTTGACAAGATCAAGCACACAACCCCCAAATCTAAATTACTAGATTCCATTAGCCCTAAGCCCAACAAATGTGAAATACCTTTCATACCGATTTAAACATATGGCTATTTAATAACATCGTTATAACGTAGCACGAACATGTTCATATCATTATATAATGTTTCGATTTCCAACGCTAATTTCGATATATTGTGGTAGTGTTGATAAAAGGCTCGATTTTGGCCAATTTTTGAAAAAGGCTAACACAATATTTTAGCCACAAAAATATTGGGTAAGCCTCGAAATTTTGCCAATACATATTCCAAATCATTGTGCCATCTGTGAGCAAAATCTTCTAGCCCGCGCAATATTTATGTGAATAAAATATTGAGTTTTAGAAAAATCGGCTCGAATCCGGTAAACAACACTATATTAGGGGTAATTTTGAAGAATAAAAAAAAAATTAACAAATTTCATATTTACCTTCACAAAAAAATATATATAGAACAATGTTTTGGATAATATTTTTTTATTTTTAAGATAGAAAAAACAACATAGCCTTAACTATGTGATCATCATTAAAGGGGAACGCGGCGATATCAGAATCTGCACCTTTTTCGATGAGTAGGGGGGGGTCGTATACAAGTTTGATGGAGAGGTCTGATCCTAGGCCGCAGCCTTATCGCTCGAACAACTTATTGAATATTCCAGAGACCTGTAAGCCTAAAATTAAAATCAAAACGGGAGCGCCACAGGCTTAAAATTTTGATCTCTTGCAGATTCTCTGAATCCGATATATTTATCGCTATAATGGGTAAATGCTATTGGCTAAAAAAAAATAGGCCAAATATTCGGGTGCTAAATTAAGGCGCTTCATAAATCGATTAAAGAGACATACTCCCTTCAATGACCACCACCAACCTTCCCTTCTTAATGTAGACATACAAAATTCGAGGTTTTATCATAATTAATATAATATGAAATGGATGGATTATATTGAAAAATTAAACTATAATTTATAGTTAATATGTTTATTTATCATCATTTTTTTTATATTTTAGTTTTTTTTAAATATACGACGAATTAAGGAATTATTTTAAAAATGAAATATAAATTTATAAAATAAGAATAAAATCTTAAATGACATTCAAACAAAAAAAATATACTATCTCATTAAATATATATATTTTTTCAAAAAAACATTAACCTTCCCGACGATAAAAATAAAGCCACATTCAGATTTTACAGAGATATAAAAAAATATCATAAGATCAAAAAAAATAAAATACTAATCATATTACACACCTTGGCTTTTGGTTAGGTTTTCATATTTTTTTTAAAAAAAAATTTCTTTAAATTCAGAGACCTGCAGAGGTACCATTTTGAACGGCCCAGCCCGGATTTTTTTCCAAAATTATTATACGGCCCAACCCGGGTTATATTTTACGGCCCGGCCCGGCTTTTTTTAAAATATATTATATTTATTTTTGATTTTTATAATGGTTATTTCAAATATTTAGTTTTAAAATATACGGCCCGGCCTGCAGGTCTTTGATATATATAAATCAGAGAGCTGCAGAGGCCCGGCCCGAATTTTTATTTTTAGAAAAAAATTTTCGGTCCGGGGCTTTATACATTTCCAGGCCACGATTTTTAAAAAAAAATATATATTACATTTATTTTTTAATTTTTATAATTAATAAAAGGGTTTATAGCCAGGTCTGCGATATAAATATCTATTTTATGAATATCGATAAATGTTAATTGCTGTTTAAAAACAAGCCCGATTGAGATTTTAGACAAAATAATATTACGAAAGCCTCGAGATTTGGCGATTAGAGGTCCAAGCCTTTTTGTCACTCCAGGATTATATAATATCATTTTGAATAAAATCTTAATCCGGCCGTTTTTAAAAATCGACCCTTTTTTAACAATACTATGCCCCCAAAAATTTAAAATAATTCGTTTAAACGAAAGAGGTTCTCTCTCTGATGAACTCTCCTTTGAAAGTTCGCTTAGATTAGATTCCATGGGGAATCTAAATCTCTCATATTTAAATAAATTCATTCCTGAATTAAATTTTAAACAATTTCGACATGATCCGTTTGAGAATTTAAAAAAAAATAAAAATAAAAGGACAAAATTATCCTAAATTCAGGGTCTGGGTAACCTCTATTCATACGGGAATACTTTTCCGGTCAGGTCAAATTTCTCAAACTTGTAAATCGCCCAGCAGAGAATGATTTTAAATCGATAGATTCTTAATCCCAAGAATTATATATATCCCTCATGCAATTTACATATAATAATGTCTTTAAATGACGCGCGATTTAGGGTTTTATTTATTGTATAAATTTTTGTTTTAAAAAAAATCTTCATTTTTTTAACAGAGTTTTGAAACGGAAACCTCCTCTAATCAATTCCAGAAACAATTTATCAAGCCACAAAGCATCGAAACTGCTAGAAACAACCGCCATATCCTAGACCCGCAATTCCGGTCTGAAGCCAGGTCATTAAAATGGTATTCGATAAAATATTTTTAATAATTTAAGATGCATTTAAAAAAAATTAGGGAAGAAATGGGGTTAATTGGACTTTATATATGATTTTAAATGACTAATCTTTAAAAGGGTGTTTCGTCTGACGTCTTCGTAATCATTAAATTGTGCAAGATCGCGAAATTCTTTATACAAAAAATAATTAAAAAATTTTAAATATTTGCAAACGGGATGACGTAGAATCCGATAATATATATCATACTTCTTACGTGTATTTTGGGGCTTTGTTTAATAAATCAGCTGATGACACCATTTTTGTTCCCAATATAAGAATTATTATGAATAAATAAATAAGTTTTCATATTATTTATGTGCAGAAACCAATGGCGTCAATAGGAGTCAGCTGTAGCGCCTTTTTGTGGCTTGCACGTAGATTAAATGACATTAATGTGCATTCATATAAATAAATATGACAATGTCGACGCGCAACCAACAAAATGGTGCTACAGCTGACTGCTGTGATGTACACTTTTCATTAATGAATCGCCACAGTATATTATTACAAGAGGGGTTGTCTATCATTGGTCTAGAGGTATAGTATTATATACGCTTGTTAGGATTATACGTGAATTAAAGAGAAATGAATAATGTAGAAAATAATTGGATGGTGAGAAAATAATAGATTTTTTTTTAAAAAGAGTGCAGTAAAAAAAATGTTAATCATCCTAATTTCTAACAAGTGTACAAGGCCCTAGCTTGTAAAAAAAAATAATATAGGGATTTAGGGTCTAAAAAAGTTGAAACTTCAGGATTATCAATCCAAACCACCATTATATTTTTCCAACTGATTAATTCATATATTTTAATTTTTTAATTTGACTCTCTGAGGACAGGCCAGGCATGGGGTTTATTTTTAAATAAAATTATCCTTGGCCGTTAAGATTTTTGGACCGAATTTGCAGGCTTAATTAATCGAATTTTGAAAATGTCAAATTAGAGCAAGCAGCTCCAGTCCTCAAGCTACTTGAAGAGAAGTTTAACAATTTATTTTTTTTTACTAACGTTCATAAATTTTATATACGATTAAAAAAAATATGCATTTTTGTTAAAGAATTCAAAGATTAATATATGATATAAATGCGCAATGTGATCTCACTCTTAACATTAAGCACCTCGATGAAAGGGTGGAAGGAATACGAGGTTCTCTATCTGGTATAATTAAATTCTCCTATATTGTCAAAAAATTTAACAAAGTTTTACAGGTAAAATGTGGGCTCTTGCTTCTCACCAAATTTTTTTCCTAGAGATTTCCTTTCCAAGGATCATCGATAAGCGCCCTTTACTTTTTTAAAATCATATTCGCATCGATGATCAAATAACAAGATCTCCAGCGTCTCATGTCCTAAATAATTAAACTTCTGTCTAATCACGCCCTTTTTCACACAAGCTTCCTTTATATTCCTAAAATCTTATACCTCTGTTATCTACAATATTTTCCACTTAAACTACCCATACAATATGATAATTATTATAAAATTCTGGTTCATAGAAGAGATCTTAAATATTACATTAATTTGCACGTCCCACTTAAATACTTCTTTTTTAAAAAATAAACACAAGAAACAAGGTTTAAAAAACACAAGAAACAAGGTTTAAAAAAACTTTAAAATGTTACTTTTTTAGAGATCTGTCGTTTCGCGTCATCGTATCCGTTGACGAGATGGTGATCAGGTGAGTTATCAAGCCCGTTCTCGGGCATATCGTCAGGATTGGAATCCACGATTGGGCCATTTTGATTATCATCCGGCGACACTATCAAAGAGGAATTCTTGAGTTGGAATATAAAACCATCTTTGGCAGATGGGGAATACAAATGTTTCCCGTTCAATTTGCTAGTTTTATCGTAAATTTTGAGACCATTAATTAGCTTAGCAGCACCTTTAAGAAAGTCTTTGTCATCTTTGGCCTCCACTGATTTATATTTAAAAAAATAAAAATATTATTCAAATTACATGATAAATCTTTTCCGATTTTTTGTCTCCTCCCTTATATTCGTTTTATTATTAACACGGGCAAATTAATTTTTTAAAATATTATTCCACATTACGAGATATGGAATCAACAGGGATGCGCCATTTTTAAATATGTCAAAAAAAATTGGATTAGATCGAATATAATTCCAGCAGATATAAATTTCAGACAATTTTTGCAATGAAAATTAGGTGATTTTTCTTTTAAATTTATATGAAATAAATAAATAAATATAAAACTTAACTACAAATATAGGGTATTTCAAAAGTTCGCTGTAAACTTGGCTGGAATAATTTTCTTGCCAAATCAGATTTTCCGAATTCTTAAAATCACTAATGACAAATGGAGCAATAATTTGTCCGGAATTTTCACCTGAGGATTCAGAATCTCTCACTATTAAATCGGACAATTTTGCCTTATTATAAACCCAGTCCCGAAATTTTTAAAATTTAAAAAAAAGGTATAACTCATTTAGAATTATTGAAATTTGAGAAATTTCGAATGTGATCATTTTAGATAAGTCTCCCTTTTCAAATGCAGCACACAGTAGAAGCCTGAAATAAGCACTTTTAATCTCGCCCGCCCATTGTTTTAAAATAAATTAAATCGCTCGTCCGTAGGCCCAACGTTAAAAACATTTTAACCTGCCCGCTTATAGAAGTGCCGAGCGTGGGCGGGTTATAGTGTACAGCTCAGAAATATTTAAAAAAAATAACAATATTTAACCGTTTCTTTATTTATTAAAATAATAGTTACATATTTTATTTTATTACTTTTGATTGGCCTTTGAAAGGTGGATTTCCTTTTAGACATTTTTTGCTTTGTTTGCCAGCGGGTTCGGGATAAAAATGATAAAATTATGAGCGAATTTTTTTGAAAATGCTATATATTATGCCGTTTTTTGTTATATTAAAATTTCGGATAAGAAATATCCGCTTATTAGGATAGCGAGGAATGGGGATCATTATGGAATGTACGAATGTAAAATAAATGGAATGTTATAGTTTTTCGCTCACAAAAGTATTGGAAAGATGGAATGTTCCGGAAGGAATGCTTGGATCTTGTATCACAATTATCACAATTTTAGATATTGCTTCTATATATATTTTTTTTCAAAAAAAAAATAATGATAACGGTAAAAAAAAATAAATAGGAGAATAATTAAGTGATAAATTTTATTTTTATTTTGAATAATTTATAATTATATTTTATCATACTGGCGAATGCTGGCTATAAATGTTTAATATATTTTATTTTATTTTTTCAAAAAAAAAAAAATTATAATAAATAATAATTATTTTTATAATTTATCAAAAACATAATTTCATTTTTATAAAATTTTAAAGGTATTTTTTTTTAAGTTACAAATTATGGTAAACAAATAACTAAAACCATCATATAAAAATATACGAGAACCAATCAATTTTTGTTTTTATTCTTCTTATTTATTTTTTTGGGTAATTTTACTTTTTATAAATAATTTTTGGAATAGTTGAAAAAAAAATGGGAAAATAAATATTTTTAATAATAAAATAATTAAATATTAATTTTTTTTTTAAAAAAAATAAAATAAAATATAAAGGTATAAAAGAAGAAAGAAAAAAAAAAGGGAAAAAGGCAATAAAAATTATTAGTTTTTTTTATTTTTTGAAAAATCGAATAATAAATAAATAATTTAAAATTATTACATTTTTTAAAAAAAGGACGATATCGGAAAAAAAAGAAGACATTTGAAAAGATGGAATTCAAAATCCAAGAATATAATTTTTTTTAAATTCATCACGTGACATTTCGAATTCTTTTTTTAAAAATTTGATTCTGGACTTAATCTAAAAATAAAATTTTTCGCTCTTTTCCGAATTCTTTTTATTTCCCGAGGAAAATTCCCCTTTTTTTAAATAAAAAAAGAGATTATTTTTTTTTAAAGCAAGCATTTACATTTTCAAAATAGAAAAAAAAGGTAAGGAATTTTTTTTTATCCTTTTCGTAGAACAAGAATTATTTTTAGTATTTTTTCTTCCATTTTTTTTTTTAAATTCTAATTATTTTTTTTTCCAAATATTTTTTAAAGAAAAGTTCAAATTTTTTTTATTATTATTATTATATTTTAAAAAAAAAGTTGTTAGTGAATGAGTGTTTTTATTGGTGGAAGGAAAAAAATAATAAGATTTTTCCTTGCAAAAAATATCAAATTCTAGGGGTGGGGCTTGCGCTGACTAAAAATGGGTTTATTCGTCTCCGCTCGGTCTATAGACGCGTGTCATAGAAAATCCTACAATTTGAGGCGTTCTGCGTTCTTCGAAGCTAGAGCTCTATGTTTACAAAAATAAATTCAAGGCTGAACATCGTTTTTTGCTAAAAGAAAAACCAAGTTTGGCAGGTCAAAAATGAAGCCAAAGCTTGCTTGATCTGCGCTCATTAGGTCAACTTTGGGAGGTGTTAAGTTTCTATCACACTCTTCGTATGACTCATTTGTAGTCGTTTTCGGATAATCAATAAGTGGGACCCGGGTGGTGGATTAATTAAATTAATATACATGGCAGATTTCGTTTGCCTCATTAAGTTACCAGCTTGAATTTTTTTTAAAATCCTAATTAACCGATAATGTATTCTAGGATGCATAGTAACTATCCTTTTAAATTTCAGACAATTTTAGCCATAAATTTTTGTTGATTTTTAATTTATATAATTTTAAAAAAATCAATATAAATTAAGAGTAGTTTACTAAAAGTCGCGGCAAAACGGTTCGAAATTCGTAGTGGTGTTAAATATACATGCTATTGAAAACATTTTCAGTCAAATCAGAATGGGTGAGATTTGCGGATTCGATTGAACCAGGGAGAATAATCTGTAAAGAAATATATACTTACTTCAACGGTGCTGCGACAGCTGTGGGTGTTAAGATTCTCAGTTTAAGGAAACATCTTAAATCAGGAATAAAGTTTAAAAAAAACATTTTTTAGTTTGACCACAATTGGAGCTGGCTAAATTTTAATTGTAATTCAGGGTATGCCTTTCATTTTAAGAAAAAAATCTTTTTAAATCGGCGCATGCGCAAGGGTAGGCTAAAAAAATAGGCAATATAGGAGAAAGAAAAAATTTTTATATCTGAAATAAAAATAATTTTATTAAAATATTTTTTTCTGAAAAAAAGGTGCAAAAAAATAATAGGTAAATAATATCAAAAAAAAAAATTTGAGTCAACACACATGCTCGTGCTTAGAGAAAAAAGGATGCGAAAAAAAAAATTATTATTATATAAAAAAAATGTAAAAGGTAAAAAAAAAAGAAATATATAATAATGGCGGACTCGTCCATTTTTTTTTTGGAAAATTTATTCCAATTCTTTAATTTTTCTCCTCTTTTTATTTATTCTTTCTTCTCTTTATTTATTATTCCTTTTCTTTATTTCTTCTTTTTTTTACCACTTATAAATATAATATAATATAATTTTACTTTAATTATTTATTTTTTGCAATTTTTTCTTTTGTAAAAATCAAAAAATATATTATATTATTTTTAAAAAAAAAAAGCCGAAAAAATATTTTTTTTCAACTTATAAGAAGTGAAAAAAAAAGACTACTATCTCAAATCGCATCATGGTTCAAACAAACAAAAAAAAATCAATACTTTTATTTTAAGTCCATTCCTTTGATTCTTCCCCTGGCGAATCTTCCCGTTCAATCTCTTCTAGATTTAATCTATAAAACTCACTAAAAAAATTAAAACGGTGATAGTTCAAAACCTCAGTCATTTAATGCATAAAAGAGTTTTTCCGATAAAAGATAAATTATTATAATTAAGTCCCTTTATTATAAAATAAATAGGGAAAAAAAAGAAAATTTGGTATCACATTTACAGGAAGGAAGTAATCTTTTTTTAAAAAAAACGGACAAGGTATTGAATAGATTTCGGCTAGAAATAACGAGATCGGGGGAATGATAATTTGTTTTTAAGTGCTTATAAATTGCGGCAGCGTTTATTAAAACGCTTCGTTTAAAATTGTAGCGGTATTTTTGATTAAGAGTTTCATCAATATGGACGATAACATTCGAAATGAATAATTTATAATCTACCGAATTTGTTTTATCCTTTTCCTTATCCATATATTTAAATACAGAATTATATAGATACCTTTGGTTATGTGCATAATTATTACTAACTATATTAATACCAAAAAAAAAATTTTTTTATATTCTTTATTTATATACACCTTTAAAAAGAGAAACAAATAAAAAAAAAAATAATTTTTCACATCAGCAGGTAAGAAAATTTATGGATAGAATAAAAAGAACGAAATGAAGAATTAATTTAATTTTTATTTTCTAAATAATATATAAGAATAATTTGAAGAAAAAAAATGTGATATATAGAAGGTTAAAAAAAAATAGTTTTACCTTATTTTATCTTTAAAGTATTAAGAAGCAACGATGCCGCATTCCCCTTGCCCTTTTTTTCGTGAGGCCCCTTGTTTTTCTTAAAAAATGATGGCTCTTCTCATCTTTAAGGGAGCCCGTTCCGGCGCAACCCCAACTGTTGCTGCGTCACCACATTCAACCGAATCCGAAAATCCCATTCTTATTTGAATTTTATTTAAATCAATTCCCTTTGCTTTGCTTGACAATTTTACAAGAATCAATAAAAGGCTGTCCGGCCATATTTATTTTACGTTTGCGTTTAATACGGAGAAAAAGTTTCTAGCGTTAAAAGATATGCGTAAAAAAAAGGCGCAAGGTTTGGCTTCTTTATCTTCAAGAATTACATAGACCGTTTCAATGGCGACACGTTAAAAATGTGTGCCAGAACCGAGTTTTAAGCATTAAATTTTGGAGACAAGTCAAATTTCATAAATGCTAACAGAGTATCTGTTCGACTATTTGTATCTGCTAAAATTGAAGCATAAACCATTACCGAAAGTTATTGTTTACTCGTGACAAATTATTTTATTAATAAGCCGGGTCGAACCCGGCCCAACATTGAGAATCTAATTTAAAAATCGACCTGTGGACTCGAATAATGAAATTTGCTTTAAAAAAAGGATAGATGATTATTTTTTACAATCCAAAATATTTTTCATTATTAATTTTGATTGAAATAGCAACAAAAGAATCCTACTTGGTAATAATGATTGATCATCCATCCAACGTTTTATTTTAGTTGGGTGCATGTATGGACTAACTAAAAATCGATTAATTCAGCTCTAGGCCGAGGCCAAAAAAAGATTTCTACATCGATAAGCTTGTCGCTCAAGTGATGCGATACGCGTCGCTAAGTATTTTTTTATAAAGCAAGTAAATAATAGGCATTATGACTGCGCGATGCTATGAAAATTAATTACATCGCTATAGATTATAAATTTTACCTATTTGCTCGCTTTTGAATACCCTAAGATGCGTATGGATAAGTTCTAAATCGCTAAAACAAAAATCGCGAAAAATTGGGAACCTGGCTTATATCTCCTAGAAAATTTTTAAAGTAAATTTGAAATTAATATTAATAGATACTAGGAGATTAAATACTTGTATTTAAATTAAAAATTTTTAAAAATTAGCTAAAATGGAAGAAATATCATCCAAAATCCCAGTTTTGGGAATCAAATTGGGAATCTGGATGATATTTCTTCCATTTTAGCAAATTTTTTTTAAATTTTCAACTTAAATACAAGTATTTAATCTCCTAGTATCTATTAATATTAATTTCAAATTTACTTTAAAAATTTTCTAGGAGATATAAGCCAGGTTCCCAATTTTTAGCGATTTTTGTTTTAGCGATTTAGAATGAGAACCGATGCGTATCGCGTCACTTGAGTAATGCGGATTTACTATAAACGAGACCCTTAATTTATTTCGCGCTTTCATCAAAAATTTAAAATATTAATTTCACACCGCCCCCCCCCCTCCCCCTCCCTTTTTTTAAATTCAATTTTTTTAAGTATAAAAATTTTAAAATTATTTTTAAAAAATATTTTACCCGGATCAAAAATCTTTTGGGAATAAAATCTTCTTCTCGGTGCATAGAAATTTTTTTATTTATTTGATAAATATATATATTTTTTTTAAACTAAAATGGATGATAAATTTTTCGTTGAAAATATTAAATCTGAAAAATTCTTCTATAAGATTCTAGAATAATTTATATTTTAAATTATTTGTTGTTGTTGCTTACTTTAATTTTTCAACACGACTAGATTCATGGTAATTCTAAAAAAAAAATTGCTTTGACTTCGAATCGTTCTAAATTATATTATAAAAATTCTGTAAAATAAGGGTGTAATTGTAGTTCTGTATGTAAACAGTTATAACTTGCCTATATTGAGCACTATAAAACAAATTGGCTTAAATTGAGGTATTTTGGATTACATGGAAGAAGATGACAAGAAAAAAAATTTTTATTGTATTTTTGACATTATTATGATAATAAATAGGCAATTCAAACATTTTGTTCATCAATAATTAATTTTGTTTTTTAAAAAAAATAATTTATAATTTTCTTTCTTTCTAAGGTAATTTAATATAATGTTTTGAAATGAGTATAAAGTCTTAACTTAGTCTATCTATGTTATGATTATTAAATAACAAACATCAAAAGCTAAATGCTGACGAAAAAAAATGCAAATTACCAGAATTTCATAGTTGTTCTTCCTCCCCAGGAATTAAATATACAGATCATATTTCTGGAAACAATTGTTATATAAATAAGCATTACTGGGAAACAAAAATTACAAAGTTCTTACAGTTACAATCTATTCCTCTGGTTATATAAAATTAATTTTTTATAATGATTATATTAATAAACTTAATATTATTTAATAATATATAACGTTATTTTGTATTCATAAAAAATTCGGACTAATTAAAATGTACCCCCCATTAAAATTAAAAACAAAAAAAACTGAGACAACATTATAAGCTAATAAAAAAAAAGAGACAGGAAAGATTCGTCATTGGATTTATTTCCTAATTTATATTTTTAAAGAAATATATATATAATATAAAAGTTAAGAATTTATAATTAATTAATGACCTAATTCAAAATATGCAAAAATTGGGAGAAAAACAGAAAGAAATTGTGACAAAATTACCTAATTTTTTTCTTTTTAAAAAATCAAATCATGAATATTTATTAAAACCTAAAAATCCCTCATTTATCCAAATCAAAAAAAAAATTTCCGGCAAATTTTATCATTCTCAATTTTAAAATGGGAAAGACTTTTTTTTAAATTGAGTAATTTTTGTTAAAAGATTTTAAAAATGAATGCGGGCCCCGGATAAAAATACCCCTCATGACAGACTTTTTTTAAAAAAAAAAAAATGTTTTTCTAAATATTTTATGTTTGAGGCAGTTTTATCGGAATCATAAATCATAGTACAATACTTAAATACTGTAGTCAAGGTTATTATGGGTCTACTACATTTCTTTTGAACCACTAAATTATCGTTAACTCTAAAAAAAATTATATATAATCTGAATGGTGTCATAAATGTAAATAGATTATCTATTCGATCCAGTATAAAATAAAAATTAGTAAATAGCAAAAAAAGGAAATTCAAATCAAAATTAACATAGCACCCTCCCAATTCATTCTAATTACTATAGAGCCCTCAAAACCTTTCTACCCCCTCATACGCCCTTCATGGTAGAAGTGGACTGCCGGTGGTTAAAGAGTTTTCTCTCTTCTTTAAACAAAAAATCGTTGTATTTATTATTCACCATTTCTCCACCCTTGTGTTTTAGCGTAATAATTATTTGACTTAACTTCTGATCAGGCTTGTAGAACTACATATATTTGGATAATATTGTTTTTCTTTTTGTTATCAGTACAAAAGAGTTCAATTAATGAGATGAATTATAATAACAATGTATTACAAATTTCAACAACAAAAAAAAATCCACATTTGCACATTTGGTAAATATTTTTTTTCTTTTAAAAAGTTGAATAATTTTATATTAAATTTTTACCTGTGTTTTTGAATTTTTTTTTCTGTTTATAATTTCTTATAGAAGATTTTATTTTTCTTATAAAAAAAATGAAGTTAAAGAAAGGAAAGGTTTAAAAAGAAGATAAATTATTTCTTATTATTTTTTATTTATTTTGGATTTTTTTAAAAGGGAAAGTAATTTGTAATTTAATTTATAAAAAAAATGGATACCAATTATTCCAAATTATTTGTTTTTTTTTAAATTTAATAAATATAATTTTATTATTTCTTAATTTAATAGTGATTGATGATTTTCAAAATACGTTAGTTCCATGAGGATTAAAAAAAACACTTAGAAGAATAGATTGGTTTTTAATAGAAAAATATAGGGTATTAGAACATATCAAAATTTCTGATATTTAAAAAAGAAAGCACATTAGAGTAAAACGTCTAAGTTACGTATCCTTGAAGGGGTTTCCCTGCCACTTAGACTATAAAAAATAAATAATTAATAAAAGCATCCGCTCTTAAAACTCCTTATTAAGGTTTAATTTGTGTAAATTAATAGAAATAAAAGATACATTTTTTTTTAATTAATGTAACAATTTATAGCCAAAATAAAAAAAAATTTTTTAAACAAAATAAAATTAAATTCTTACCTGGATAATTTAATGGATTCATCAAAAAGAAACAAAATAAATGATCCCTAAATATGTTTTTGTAAAAATTATAATAAATCTTAATCGCTTTAAAATCAATTAAAACTTTACTCAAAAAATTTAAGAAAAGCAATTTTAAAAAAATACTTCTTTTTTGTGGAGATAAAAAAATATATAGTTTGGAATTTTTTATAAATCGTTAGGCTTTATTTTTATTTTCCCCCTTTTTTCACAAGTTTTGGTTCCTTTTACTTTTCCCATTCTCTTTCTATATTTCTTTTTTTGCAAAATCAATAAAAATTTAATATTTTTTAAGATAAGAATTTATAAATTGTTTTAGGATTTAAAAATATTAATGTATTTCAAAAATTATTAACGCTATGAAGAATCAGCTGTGATTTTGATAGCGTTAATAACGCAACGCTTGGACATAACGCGTTTGCTATAAATGTAGACAGCTTTTATACTTTGTTAAAGAGTGATTATTTCTTGATTTTAAAACTAATCTCTTTATAATACCTTTTTTTCATAAATTGATAGTTGATTATATATTTTTTTAAAAAAAATCCATAGGTGAGTAAAGAAAAACAATAGATGATAGTATTTTTAATGAAAATGAATTTTTTTTTTAAAAAAAAAAGAAGTATGTAAGAACTAAAGAGAGAAAAAAAAGAACAATATAAAAGCATGGTTTTTGGTTTTAATTATAACATTCTTAGATTAGAATTAGATACACAAAATAAATAAATGTCCAGTCCAATAAAATGAACGATGCATTAATTGATATTATTTTATAAAGAAAAAGATAATTTTATTACCTTTGTTTTTCAAATAATGGGGAGGGGGGAATAAAAAGTAAACATTTTTATTTTCTACCACCTATTATCCATAGTCCATAGCCACTACAATCAAATTTTATCTGCCTTTTTTTTGTAAATCGCCATCTTTTCTTTTTTAAATTATTACCATATTCCACCCTTTCTTTCATGAAACAATTAATTTTATTTTATTTTTTTAAAGCAGACGATTTACAATTTTTTTATTTTAGCACTTTGATTATAAATGATTGAATGTAAGTGTGAAATAGTAATTATGTCATGAATAAAATAAAAGATAAGGGATAAAAAATTTTTTTAATGTTACATTAAACGCTACTTGTCTAATTTAAATACTATTCGGTAATATTACTCAATTACTGCAATCAGCCATTAATCCTAAGGGGATCTCAAACTCCTTGAAAAGTTACAAGTCTTTAACAAAAAAAATCAAAAACGATAATGGTTCAACTCAATTGTAATTGAAATTTATAGAAAAGTCTTGATCTAAATGTCTTAGTCGTCAGGAAACCTCACCCAATAGGATTGGGGAGTGGAAGAGGGGCGGGTGGTTTTCATGGGTTTCAGATTTTATTTCAAATATTCTTCTTTTTTTTTAAACAAGGAAATTAATCCTCTAGCCTTTGACCCGGCTCCGTAAGCCTTTTTTAGTGTCGAGAGAATTAACTTGCATCTCAAGACTTCTTTAGGAAGTGAATGATTTCGCGACGCCTAAGCGAAGCACCTAAATGGGATAAGATCAAGAGTTTCTAAGGAAATCCGTTTGCAATTATATAAACAGAGAGAGCTATCGATCCTCTAATAACATCAAAAACTTTCGAATATTTTGTCAAAATAAAAAATTTTTTTAGCTTAACATTTCTATTGGCATGACACCTTCATTATTTCTTTTAGTTTAAAAATTAATTATATTATAATGGGTCATTTAATTTTTCAAGTTATCAAAAATAAATTTTATCACTAAATATTCAAATAAAGTAACCCATAACCGGAAAAAAAAAATTTAATAGGTTATCAATAAATTTGTCAAAAAATAAAAATTAGCGAAATTTATATAAAAAATATTTTTTTTTCAAATTGACAAAAAATGACAAAAACCAAACAATTTATTTCTTAAAAATATAATAATAATAAAACAATTTATTTTATAATGGTCCTTTATAAAAAGTTTTTTTTTATTAACTATTATTTTCTTCCAAATTTTTTTTTTCTTTCTTCTTCTTCCATTTTCTGCCTCATTTTGCCCTGCCATTAAAAAAGAAAAAAAAATTCATTTTATTTTTTTAAAAAAAACTGTTATAAAGTCACGTGCCGGCATAAGATTTTTTTATATTTTTAGTTTTCAATCGATACAATTGTTCAAAAAAAAACACACAAAAAAATTTCAAACAAAATAAATGAAAAGAAGCAAAATTTTTCTTTTTCAGCCAAAATTGGATTTATGGATTTTTCAACTCTCCCTCTCCTCCTATCCCTTTTACAGCAAAAAAATAATATATATATATTTATTTTATTATTATTATTTTTAGAGATAAAATTTTTTTTTTCTATATAAAATTATTAAAAACTTTATATTTATATTTGTTATAAATATTTTGCAGTGGCTTTTCTTTCTCTCTCTCTTTCTTTCCTTTTTTTTAAAGAAGATAATCCTTTATAGTATAGTATAAAAAAAAAAAAATTATATATATATAAAATAAAATCAATAAGGAATTTTGAAAGGAGAAGCTAAATATTTATTTTAAAAGAAAAAAACTAAAAAAAAAGGGGGGGGGGAATATTGGACTCTATTTTTATGCAATTATAACAAGAGATTCATCACTTTTTTTTTGGAGATGTATTGTGGTACCTTTACCGCCAAAGCCTGGCACAAATAATTCATGAAAGAAATTATAAAAATAACGTAGGAAATATAATTAACTAATTCCGATACAAACACTGAATAAGTATTATCAGTTAAGTATATACAAATAGGGTCAGTCCAATGACATATAACAATACCTAAACTGACGATCGTCGTTGAAAGCAAATCAACTGAACCCGCCATTTTGGTAACCCATATAATAATTATTCTCATGTTAAAAACTATCATTATAGTGATCTCGATGAACAGGCAATTCTTTAATAAAGTTTCCGTCAGACAGGAATAAATTGGCCTCTCGTTTTACTTTTTTAAAAATGATATGGGTAACCAAGATAGCATCCTCAGCTGTTTTCATTGATGTATACTTTTAATGAATGCATCATCAGTCTAGGTATTATTATATGTCATGGGGTCAGACTAATAAAAATATCCGGGCTTAAAATAAAATACAGGACCTAATACGAGATCTGCTGGTCTCTTATAGAAAATTTTGTTTTGGCAAAAAAAATGAGAAAAATTTACCGAAAGCATCATGTAATCGGGGGAAGGATGAGCCTTAATTTAGAGGCTGGTTTCGCCGGATAACACATGATTAAGGTTTCATTCCCATCAAACTTTTTTCAAGAGAAGAGTAGTTAGAGAATTTTGTTACTCAAATATAAATGAATCTATAGATAGCATAAATCTCTCAGACAAAATTTACTACTATTAGGAAAAGGGGAGTTAGGAGGAGCCCCAAAACGCCAATCATTTTTGATTAAGAGAACACAACACACTAGAGAAGTTCGAGGATTGCAGCGATCTTTGAGGCATTGAAAATTGCAATCCTTTTTAATAAATGATGCTCTTATTTTTATTCCATGATGATATTTAATTTCAGAATAAAATGTGTTTACCTTCCTATAATTTTATATTTCGCACATTTTTAGGGAAAACATGAGCCTTAGCATGGGGTTTGTTTTGAGAATCTTTTTTTCATAATAATTTTTATCGTATTTAGTAATTTTTTAAAAAATAATAATTTATTAAAATCTTAATTTTATGGAAATTGATGTTATAAATGGATCATTTTAACACTAGTAGAAAGCATAAGCAAAATCTTCATTATCATTAACATTTAATTAGGGACCTAGCATCTTTTTTTGGTTACCAAGATTACTGGCCATCACTCAAGATAATTAATTTTGATTAATTTCTATTTTTTCATAAATTTTATCAATTCTCTAATTATCATCATGTTCATTTAAATATAAAATTTAATTAAAATAATGTTATTGTTTTTTTAAAGAAATGTATTTACATTTACATTTTCTTTCTTTCTTTCTTTCTTTCTTTCTTTCTTTCTTTCTTTCTTTCTTTCTTTCTTTCTTTCTTTCTTTCTTTCTTTCTTTCTTTCTTTCTTTCTTTCTTTCTTCTTTCTTTCTTTCTTTCTTTCTTTCTTTCTTTCTTTCTTTCTTTCTTTCTAATGCTAAATATAGGATCGAAAGGTATCCACTGATCTTTATATGGTTGACATAAGCATAAAAATATAAAGTGTATTGAATCAAATTCATATGAATATTTACTGCTTAAAAGTCTTATTAAACAGCATGCGTTATTATTGTCATCAGGATTTAGTCCCGAAATTTATTACACGGTTATACAAATATTATTTTAGCTGCTCTGCATATTTATCCAAGCTTACAAAAAAAAACAATAAAATAAAATCCAACGATATAAATTTATCAATTTTATACATTTGAACAAATCTTAAACATTGTTATTAATTTTTAGCAATCCGAATATTTCCCAGAGACGTGAACCCGAATTCGCCCCGGGGTCCATTTTACCCCGGGTTCGACGAGTTGTCCGTATATTCATCTCTGTTTGATCTGCGGTCTCAACCACGCCCAGCCAAACAATTTTAAATTTCTGAACCCGTGCTGGGGTTCACATCCCTGATATTTTCCCTCCCTTCTAATGGCTGTTTCGTATTAGTTCATTTAAAATAAATATATATATGCTCATAATAACGTAACATAACTTTTGAATACCTAAAATATACCTTCAAAATCTTACGTTAATTGGCAACAATTATCGATTTAAATTTTTTTTTTCTTCAAAATGGTCACCTCTATATTACACAAATATAACTTATGAATGACTTCCATTTTTATAGATTCAATTCGAATCCCATTACCGAATTTATTCAATTATGTAATAGACAAAAAAATAAATAATAATAAATAATATTTAAGATTATGTTTAAATTTGAATTCATTTTTTTTTTGTAGAGTGGTCATTTTATAAAATTTTTCTGAAATGGTATTATAAGATTATTACCTATAGTGGCGTGGATATGGATGATAATTATAATAATATCAAAAAAAAAATACTTTTTATCCCTATACTCCCCCCTTACTTTTTTTTAAATATTCTTCCTTTTCTTTCTTTCTATCTATCTAAAAAAAAATGGAAAGATAGAAGATAATTACTTATTTATTATAATATCGTATCGATTCATTCTTCTACTTTCCTTCTTTTTACTTTCTTTTCAAAAAAAAAATAATATATAGAGATAATGTAATTTTTGTTAAAGAAATTTTTCTTTTTAAAGAGGAAATGTTTAGGAAAATGAAAATTCTGAATTTCATAAATTCATTATTTGGCAGACAATATAAATTTCCAGTCCAAACTGGGTTTTTGATCAGCTGATTGGGCTCGGCTTTTCTAAACAGATGTTACACCAACCCGGGTTATATACTTTTTAATAGTCCGGTCCTAATATTGATGGTCCACTACTTACCTGACCAAAAAAATTAATCTATCATTTGAAAAATATAACAATAGAATGAACGAAAAACAGGGGAATAGTTTAGGGATTTTTTTAAAAAAAAATCAAAATCTTATCTCAAGAATCTAATAAAATTAACTACCCAAGTTACTAATGAAATTATTTGAGTCGGAGGAATTGAAACATTTTGTTCTCGCAGAATATTTGATAAGTATATGGCTCGGAGCATACAAAAAATTGTTTTTTTTTGCCTTTCGTCCAAGGTGGATTCACTTATTTATCGCACGCAATAATTTATCAGACAGTTACAACTTAACAGGGGGACTGGGGTAATATGACCACTATTTTTCATTTTCGCAATAAAAAAATATAAATAATACTTAAACTAAAAACCTATTCATATCTGATTGTCCAACTGTAAAGTTTGAAAAAAAAAATGTCTGAGCACTTAATCTCTCATAATTTAAAAGATTTTACCATAATAGGTGGCAAATAGATTATCCTTCACCCCATACCCGGGGTGTGGCAACATACCAGGGATAACAGATGAGCTATAAATATCGGATTAATTTTAATATGTCAGTTTTTTTAAAAAAATGAAGACAAATAAGGAAAATCACAGTATTAAAAATTAGTATTGTTAAAAGACTCGTGAGCCGATTTTTAAAAACGGCTAAATCAATATTTTAGTCATAAAATAATGACACTAAGCCTCGAGATTTCGCTAATGGATGTCGAATTGGTTCCATCCATGACTAAAATCTTCAGGGATTGGGGAATATTATTCTGGATCAAATATTGGGTTAACCGAACAACACTATTAAAAATAAATACATGGATGAAATATAATTATACAAACCAGAAATAATCACATTTTTTGGATCACCTTTTAAATTTTGTCAATTATACTTTTTTTCTTCTCGTCCCCTTTTTTTCCTTTATCCTCTCTTGTCTTATCTTATAGTGTCATTTTCTTAAAATTATTATTGATAATATATAATATATATATATTTTTGAAATTAAAAAAAAATGTTCTTTTGTTCTTATAAATTTATGTATATTTATAATTTACCTTTTAATCCCCCCCCCCCCATCCTTCATCGATTTCTTCTTTCTTTTTTCCATTCTTTTATTTATTTTCTTTTTTTCTTCTTTCTCAATTCTTTTATATTCTTAAAATCTGTCTGTCCCCTATAGTCATTGTAAATTTGCTAATTTTTAATATAATAATACATTTATAATTTTGCAAAATTTATTTTATTTATAAATGTATCCAATATTTTTTTCTTCTTTCTCCCCTTTTTTTCTGTCTCTCAGGTAATATCTTATTTATATCTATTTTAAATCTAATATCTTCTAATATTTTGAAATATATTTTTTTTAAAAAAAATACCCCTATGTTTTTTATTTTATTTTTTTATGCTGTCCATTGTTCTTATTAATTCTTAGTTGCTCAGCCAGGTGTAATAAATGACAATTAAAAAAAAATATAAAAAAAAACAATAATTTATTTATTTAAAATTTATATGATAATAAATAGTAGTAATTGAAAATGAAAAAAATGATTAATAAATATATTATAAATGTATAAGGAAAAAAAAAATAGATTCCCCCCAAAAATGGCAGAAAATAATTATGTTGAGGATTAGAAGTTGAGTTGGGGTCAGTTAGAACCCTTGTTTGATTTTTTTGCGCAATTTGATAATGTTTATCTTCGAGAAGGAATATTATATAAAATTTTAAGTAAATTGTTGACTTAAAAAAAAAAACAATGCCCCCCCCCCCTTACCCTTCTGTTGAAATAATTTTTTATTATATTTTTTAGTAATTAAGGTAGGGGGACAATGGAAGAATTTATCTAGGCATTACAAATTAATGTCGATAGACATTAGTGTAAAGGAAAAATAAAAAAACCATTTAATTTTTTTTTGTTAGAGATTTATCATGCGAAAAAATATTTAAAAAAACCAGTGGGATCCATCTGCTGAGAGCGGTGAAAGGTTGGCAAAGGAATTGGCATATAACAAAATGATAATCAATCCCCGGGACAAAAATTCCATAGGATTGGTAAAATGGGAGTAAAAAATTATCATTATATATATATTAAATTTTTTTTTTATATATTAAATTGCTGTTACAAAATATCGTAATCATTTTTAAAGTGGCAGATATGACTCGGAGGTTTACTGGATTGAAAAACCAATCTGGAGATTATGGCATAGGTTTCGATAGATATGGCGCAAGATTAATATTTATATAAAAAAAATATTTGATATATATTGTTTAATACGGTTAATATTTTTTCTTACCATTTATTTTTATTTCTGGAGGGATCTTTTATCCCGGGAATTTTAAAAAAATATAGTATTTAATAACTTATCCTATCTTAAATTTTAAACGACCCCAACTTTGATTATTTCTATTACAACATTTTCCGTATCCAACTTTTGAAAATATTTAAAAAATATTTTTTATAAATCGACAACAACACTAGCACTTGCCAATTGTATTCACTCCTCAAAAAAGGGAGGAATATTATCTTCCCAATTTGGTGATCTCGTCCGATTTTGAAATTCTTATAGTAAATCACACACATATATCCCATGATATCACACCCATGGATGTTTTCCTTTTTTTTATAGTCCATGATTTTTTATTATTATTTTGATAGTGGCTGGAGAAACTTAGCGTTGTTAAATGGCTCGATTTGAGCCAATTTTTAAAAAGAGCTAATTCAACTGTTTAACAACACTAGAGAAGAGTCTTAAATTTCAGGGACCTGGACTAGCTTTAGACCAATATTTCCCAAAAGGTCAAAATGTGTATATTCATGACATTGAAAAATTCACCTTAAAAAATATATTTACAAACTTACGATTCGTCATTGATATTGTTTTAGTACAACCCGCTTCATTTATACCCGATAATTATTTGCCCATAAAAATTATCTAATTTTTTTTTTTACGAATTCAATACCTTATTTATATCCATCATATTGTAAAAATAGAAAGCAATTTTCTTGAAACTATAACAGCCTATCATTTGATCCATTATGTTAACTCAACGTAAAGAAAGAAAGAAAGAAAGAGAAGAGAAGAGAAGAGAGAAGAGAAGAGAGAGAAGAGAAGAGAAGAGAGAAGAGAAGAGAAGAGAAGAGAAGAGAAGAGAGAGAAGAGAGAGAAGGAAAGGAAAGTCTTTCTTTCTTTCTTTCTTTCTTTCTTTCTTTCGATTTCTAAAATGGGTCCAAACTCGCCCCGGGTTTATGTTATTCCGGTTTTAATGGGTTGCCTATATATCTGTCTATTTAATTTGTTGTGTCAAAATGCCCAACCAAGCAATTCTAAATTTCTGAACCCAAATTTGGGTTCAGAAGCCTGGTTTGGCCTACATTGTGCTAACAATATTTACAATTTTTCCTCAGTTGGATCAAATTCAAATAATTTGAAATGAACCTATATTTCGTTCAAAGTAGTAAACTACTTCGGTAATTCAATCTTGTTTATTCTAATCGCGTTTCTTTATGGCCCGAGTTATATTCCTTTCAGCGTCTCCGATTTTTAGGAACGAATATTCTTTGTTTTTGCAACTTTTTACTCCAATTATCACACTTCGATCTTCATTGATTTATTTACTGTGATTTATCCATTTCATAAATGCAAATTATTGCTCAATATTTTGAGTTGATTTTCCATGATTTAAAATGAGCATACTTCCAAGCCGTTTTTATGAAATAATTTAGAAAGCAAAAGGAATTGTATGTAGACAATTACAATGATAAAGCAAAATATTAATTTTTTTTATTAAATATTTTAGTTGATAAAATTTTTATATTTGTTATTTTATCATCTTATAACACCACATCACTTTTTATTTCTGACATTTTGTCCCTAAAATGTCAATTAGAATAACATATTATTTTCAATTATTATTTTATAATTTGCATAACAACCATATACCAAACTAATTTTTTGTGATTATATTTTAGTGCATACCTATTTAATTAAATAACCTATTTTCCTATTAAAAAAAAATTATTTTAATGGATACCTAATTTTTAAAAATTTTTATGTAAGATGAATATGAAGTAAGGGAAAATGCCAATGGCAAATCTGAGGTCTGGAAAAAGTTTTTATTTATATATGATGAAAACAAAGAAATGTGAGTTGCAATTTTTACAAGAATATATACGTTTATAATTCCATAACAACAGGTTAAGACTCAATTAACAATTGATAGCCTTTTTGGTATATGTCTCAAAAACTCAAAAGTTGTTTCAAATTAAAAATAAAGAAGAGTGTAGAAATGTGTTTACCATGTTTTGTGGACGTGATTTAAGATCATTTGATACAATTCATAGGTGCAGGTTTTGTTGATTGATGCCAATATTTTGCCAAAATTGATTCGATATATGGAAATATTGATGTTAAAAGAATCATTCCAAATCAAACGACAATTTCTAGAGATTTATTAGATACTGCTGATAGTACACGCAATAAAGGAAATTAAACGCATATTGGTAACAAATATATGGAAATATGGTAAAATTATTTATAATATTTTATAGCCACCATAGACCTTTGGACTGATGATTATAACAAAGTATCCTATGTAACTCCTCCATTTCTTAAACGATTCTTAGAAACTTAATAAAGTTGTATTGTTTACATACAAGTAGATTTCATTAAAAATAAATATAAAAATCAATGTATTTTTTTATATCGGATACAGTAGGTATCTGAAATGCCATTTATTACAGACCAAAGAGCTAATATGACAGCATTTGAAAATGATAAACGATTGAATTATGCTTCTCATCTTTAAAATACAGTATTAGGAATGCCTTTGTTAATAAAAATATTGAATCACAAGGTTCAGAGATTCTGGCTTGGGTCAGATTAGAATAAAAAATGTGTGCCCGAGTCAGTTTAGACAAAAAAAATTTGAAATTCGGGCCAGGGTCGGGCTGCGAAAATATCACTTCGCAGACCTCAACTGCTGGTAAGAGATGTTACTTTTTGATATTGACACTTTTGTTTAAATTACCCCGAAAATTGCTGAAATACATTTAAAGATATTTAATACAATTTGATACAATAATATATAAAGATTTTTGCAATTAAAAACAAGACTAGGTCTCTAAAAACCCTGCTCATATACTAAGGATTTAAAAGACGATTTCGCCCTAAATGTAAAAAGTTCTTTGTTCCAACCATTAGATAACGCTGAATTAACAGGGGGTTGTACCTGAAGGATTTTTAGTAACACTTTTATGTAGCAGAAGCAAACAGATAATGATAAATAGGGGTCAATTTATAAAATAAAACTATAAAGCCCACAACGATGAATATGTGAATTTTGATATTCTTCTTTCATTTTTATAAAATAACAATTTTAAAATTAAATTAAAATTTTTCCATAAAAATTAAACTAAAATTATAATAATTTTTAAAAGAATATATAAATAATAAATATAAAAAGACATCTAGCGGATTTATTTTTATTGCTTTTTCAGAATATTATTGCAGAGACTTTCACGAGCCTTAATTTTTTGATCAGATCTGCCCAGGCCCGCTGCAAAAAAAATATATAGACCAAGACCAGCCAGGCCCACATTTAATTTTTAAAAAATTCCCAAGCCCGGCTTTGTAACTAACGAATTATTTTTTAGGCTATGAAACTTTAAGGGCAAAGGTTATAGACAAGTTGTGACTTTTAATTATTTTTTCTTAATCTAGGAAATCTTAAGGGGCAATGGTTATACTGTAATACTAATAGAAATATAATTATCTTGTAAAATCAAAATTTTTCTGTTTAACAAACTGTTGATATAACAATATAATTAATTGTTGAGAAAATCTTCTTGATGTTTTTTTTGATTTTGGCTGTACTAAACATTTGGTTTATCTGGTCCAAAAAATTTAATTTATCTTGTATTCGGTGAAAATAAACAATAATTCAGTGTACAGGAGGCAATCATTTTGATTTCATTACCGAAATTTATTATTAGAGTAATAAAATTGCTAGATTTCTTTTTTTGTAAGCTAGCAACTGTTTTGGACAAAAGAGATGGCAAAGCTTGAAAGAAGCTACAGTTATGTATAAAAAATATTGATGAAATTATAAAGATCTGCTAAACTACTAGTGACGTCAGAATTTTTAGGATTAACGAGTAGGCCTTAGTCACTTTTCCTCTCCCTCCACCCCACTCCCTTAACTGCCGCTGCAAAATCCGGCCTAAAGATAAGAGCGTCAAATTATAATATTTTTTTTATTTGCAATTCTGTTCTTTTCGTAATACCCCGCTCATAAGCTCACAGAAATTAGATTTAAATGTGTGTCCAAGATACAGCATTAAAAAAAATAAGTAAACAAATTACGTTTTGAAAGTAAACATTAATTCAAAAATTCGGCAAAAAAAAATTAGCAGCCCTAATTTATTTTTTAGTGAGCTAGGAATATAAGTATTCCATAGAAGAAAGAACAAAAAAAAGGGAATAAAGAGAAATAGGGACTGATGTCGAAAATTAAGAATTAAAAATGGCGTCTACTAAATATAAAAAAAACCCGCCTTATTTATAATTAACGATTCCACCTTATCTAAAATCATGCCCTAGCACCATATTCCATACTACAGCAATGTTACCTAGCTCAAATTGGTGTTGCGACTTGGAGCTAGAAAAACTGTTTTCACGAGTCACTCCCAAAAAATGAAAACATAAAAGAGAAGATAACATTATTATTAAAATTAAAAATAAAATTAACATTAAAAAATAATAAGCTGGATAATATTAATAATTTTATATTTTTAAAATGAAAATAAAATAAAATTCCAGACAAAAACAGGTAATAAAAAAAAATCCAAGAATTGGGGGGGGGGGGAGAGAAAATAAAACATAAATTCACCTTTTTTTTCCCTGAACTCCCCACCCCCCTCCCTCATTAATTTTTTTTTTCATTCTTTTGTTGCAAAAATTAAAAATTTAATACTCCTCCAAAAAATAAAAAATAAAATGTATTTTTTTTAAAAGTGGAAAATGTTTATGCAATAAAAAATAAATAAATATTCATAATAATTAGTCTTTTTTTTCCCCACGATCATTATTTTAACCCTTTAAGTTAAGAAGATAAATTATTGTGCTAACTTTGCCGCTCACAGACGTTTCATCTTCTTAGGACTATTACGCGTACAGGTATCTTTAGCTTGCAAACAAAGGTGCTATATATTTTTAGCCTTATAAGCCACTTTTTAGCCGGCTTAACCAAGTTTCTAGCTGAAAACTATCAATTTGGGCCTCGGGGGCTTTTCCTAAAAAGATAGCAGCTCAAATTTGGGAAAAAATTAATATAAATTAAAACGCCTGGAAAGCGTCTGAAGATGGGACCGATTTTAGTAGACATATGGTCATTACCCAAATATAGCAGAGAGCTCATCATATTGTAAATTCCCCCATCTTAAAATTGTCCATTTTGATGGAAATGATGAATAACTAGTAGCTCTGTTGAATCTTCAACATTAGAGGGGGCCTGCACTTAATCACGTGTCACATCCTAATGGTGCCCACTTTGCCGCACTTTTTTAAATAAAAAATAAAACCATCTCATTATTTAAATTGAGATTTGAATCGACTATACTAATATTTTTTAAAAAAGCGGAAAATTATCGTCTGCTTTATTATTTCATTAATTTCTAAATATTCAATTTTATAGGATAAGTCATTTTTTATTTTACATTTTATATATACATTTAATTTATACCTAATAATTAAATAACTAAGAATTTTTAGTGCCCCCCCCCCCTCCCCACAAATTGTTACCTGGGTAACAAGGCATTTTCGACTTTTAGAAAAGTATCGATGAAGCAAACCAGTTTACCTTTTTAAAATGGTTACTAAAGCCAAGCGATAATTTGACCAATTTTTTAAAATGCATTATTTACGTCGGCATCGCAGCGTTTGATACGCCCAATGTGGGCGCACTATAAGAACCCATTTTGACTAGGCCTCAGGCTCTACTCTAAAATACGATTTTTTTTTTGAATATAATAAAAAAAATTACAAACGCTATCTAATACTTTGGCTCAAATTTTCTAAAACCTGCCCGGATTTAAATTTTTTTATTCGTTCTTCGAATAACAAATCCGGATTTGATAAAAATTATTATTGATCTTAAGGCATAAACTTAGATTTTATAAATTTGGTAAATCAATTTCTGTTGTAGTGATTTGGTAAATTGATTTGATATAGTGTACTATAAATTTAAATTTATTTTCAAAAATTCGGGTTTGCCAAAACCGGTCCGGTCCGTTCAGATCGGGTAATAGGTATCCGCTAAAATTATCTATATATTTTTTTTGTCTTAGCGGTATTTTTTTAAAAAACGCAAAAGAAATTAAATAAAAGGAGGATTCGCGATACAAATGCGAACGACTCAAATTTAATTTCCATTATTTATTTTTATTTTTTTACAAAAATCCTCAATTTAAAAGAAAGAATGGTAAAATAAATAAAAATAACAGGTGCACAATTATAAGGTATGTAATAATTAAAAAAAAATTAAAATGTATATTTATATTTTGAATTGAAAATATTCTCCGTCTCTCCTCGGGGAAAGGAGAGAGAATCTTATAAAAAATTTTAAAAAAAAAAGAAGTATAAACATAAAAAAAAATTAAAACTTTAAACACGGGAGACATTTTTGTTTAGGGGACAAAGAGGCCTCTCAAAGAAATTTAATTAATGCATCTAGTGTAGTAGGCAGTTGTGTTGTTAAACGGCTTTATTTGAGCCGATTTTTAAAAACGGCTAACTCAATATTTTACCTAGAATAATATTAAGCAAGCCTGAAGATTTTGCTCATAGATGGCTGAAAGGTCTAGACATCGATTAGCTAAATCTAGAGGCTTAGGCAATATTTTTCTGGCTAAAATCTTGAAAATAACTGTTTATAAAATTGGCTCAAAACAGGCCGTTTAACAACACTAGTAGGCAGATATGACAAATTTCTTAATATGCATAACGGTCAACGTCTCAATTTTTGTGATCGATATTTTACAAAGCTCGATATTTGGCTTAGCATCTTTTAACTATATGCGCTTTCAAAGCTCGAACATTTAGCTCTGGTATGGCTTTACACGTAAAAATAAGGTTCGATTTGTAAAAAAAAATACTTTAAAAATAAGATATTGGGTTGAGGAAGAAAAAAAAAATTAATAATATTTAAATTATTCAGAAAATTGTGCAAAAATAAAATTATCAATATTTAGATGACATCAGAGACCTGCAGGCCCGGTCCTAAGCCCGGCCTGGGTATAGGGTGCAAATGGTACTTCTGAAAGGTATCTGTAATATTCTAGATCGAAAATTCATTCATTAACTTACATTTTGAAGTGTTGTAGAATTGAATATTGGATCGGTGACCAGCCATTTTTCAGGTTCCGCATGGAAGAATTTTTTTTTGTAATGAAACTCTGAATGTTCTTTTTTTTAAATAAAATTTTAACATAAATTGTTTATCACGGGCAACTAAAATGGCGTGCCACCAGCTGATTTCTATTGAGATATATCTCTAAAATAATAAAAGGTCTGTGGATAGTATTATATATGTCATTGGTATCATACTCATATGGTAAAAAAATATCAGAGATGATGTAAGAAAAGTGTAAACCCGACAAAAGGTCGATAAAAAAATCTGACTTTAATACGTAATACCCCCGCAGAATTTATCGGAGAAGAAGAAAAGATCCACTTATGACGAAGCTCCCCATTTGTAATTGGATAAAATATTTTTTTTAAACAAAATTATTATTTTTACTCATTTCTATTCCAATAAACACTTCCTTTTTTTTTATTCTCCAACCCAAACATGTAAAATGTATTATAAATAAAAAATTTAGCTTTTATCAAAACATTATGTATACAAATCTAAATATAAAATTATCTCATCATTTTTTTTGCAAACTATTTAAAAATTTTAAAATATAATTTATTTTGTTTATTACATAATTACACTTCCCTTCCTCTATACAAATCTCTTTCGAATAAAAAGAGAAAAAAAATATAAAAAATTAAAGGAGACATGGGCTTACGAATTAAATTTGTCACCTAAAGTCTTTTCAGTATAAATGGTTTTTGAGTATAGCGACAATGTATGAGTAACTAGGTTTATTTTGTTGAAACAGTTAAAATCTGACTGCCATACCCCTCTTCACAGTTAAAGCGTGAATTCGGCGGAGATAGATATTTATGCTTATAATTGCCCAGCAAATTTTGGCATTTTTGTCAACTTCGCGGCGAACTCGAGCTAACTTTGAATGCAGTGGAATATTATTTCGCACAGAATAAAAACTGAGACGCTCAGATCTAATTGCTGAGAATTAAAAAATACTTAGGCTGTGTCCCAAGGTCGGTTTAATTTGAATACTTAAATGCTTTTTAGTATAGGGTAAAAAGTATTGGTTCGAAGAAACCCGTTTATTTTAAGTATTTGATGGCATTGCTATTTTTCGTATTTTATTCTCGTTTTATTTGTTTTTTTCCCATTTTTTTTGTGTTTTTATGTTTTTGTTAATTTCATTTAAAAAAAAAAATTTTTTTTTTGCTTTTTTGGCTGCCGATATTTAAAAGACTTAAATAGCCGGCTATTAACTATAAAGCTGATCTAGGAAAGGGCCTTAGAGCTATCCCGACTGATATTTTTCTTAAAATCAAAAGACGATTTTGCAAAATAAAAAAATTATGAATTTCTCGATATAAAATAAATTTATCAGAAGGAATCACTATATCGCTCAGAAATTTGTGCTATTAAAGTAGTTTATTTTAAATTTAATCAAACAAATTGTCGAAGTGCTTTCGGATCTAAGTAGGGTGGGGGGAGGGGGGCACAAAAAAAAGGAAGATAGCTTGATCACATTGATACTTCACACAGGAGAAATAATTCCCTATAAATATATCTACGAAATATAAAATTATCAGATAAAATATTTTAAAAATTTTGAGAAAATCAATTCCGGAGAATTATTTTCTAAGAATTATTATTGGGGATTTTTTTTTCTTCCGGGGAATTATTTTCCGCTTACCAATAGTAACTAAGAAAAAAAATATTCTAAGCAATTAAATAACTAGTTCTGAGCGATTCATTTTTTTTTAATCTGATCGTTTCAGTTTTATATCTTAGCAATTAGTATTTTTTTTTTCTGGGCACTGATCATAAAGTATTTATTCTGAGGAACATTTCAGACAGTTTCAATTCTGTGCGATTAAATAGAAGGCGTTGAATCTCAATATATAATCGCTAAAAAAAATTAAAATTGGGAATCGGTACTATCCGTTGGTACGGTTTAAACTATCCGAACTTTTGATACGTCTTACTTAGATATAGTTCGTGGAGATGAGGGCCACGGCTGCAATTTTTTTTTAATATCAAAGAGATCACTAGGCAGGTTAGGTCCATAACTCATTGTTATATAATCATTTAGCTTGAGTCCTTGCCTAGTATATTTTTTTCTCTTTTTTTATAGATTTCTAAATAGCTATCCAAATAGAAAATAATGAAATAAGGTTATTATATATTTTAAAATAAAATTTTTAATATTTATGAAAAAAAGTCTAAAAAATCAATATTTAGACCAGATATTTTGAAATTCCTAAAGATTAAAGTCTTTCGGAAGTGGGGAATGGGATTTCAGGGTGAGATTAAAATCATAGCGTTTAGCGTTGTAGCTTTGAAATAAAGAAATAAAGAGAAAGAAGAGAAAAAAAGACAAAAAAAGAAATAATTTTATGGGGTTTTCTTTTATCAAATAAAAAAAAAATTCATCTGTAAGAAGAAATTAGGAATAAACTGGATCTAGCGATTAAATAAAAAAAAATTTCCCCGCAATTTTTATTTTTTTTCGTAATATTTTTTAAAAATAAAAATAAAAAACACATTAAAAAAAGAGGAGGACATTTTTCTAACAAAGTAGTTGAATATATTTTATTTTCATAAAAATAAATAATAAAAAAAGAAAAGAAAAAAAAAAAAAGTAAAGAAAAAGATTGAAAAATAGATTGAAAAAATGAAAGTCCAAATTATTCCTACTTTAAAGTCAGTCACGTAACATCTAGGAGGTTCGGAAAGGCATCAACCCCCCAAAGCCGCAATTTATTTTTTAACCAAAGGATCTGAGGAAAAATTTCGCGGGTGGGGGTGAGTGCTAGCGGTATTAATGTTATTCCGCAGTTTTTTTAGCGTTTTGATTTCGAGTAATACAAGAAAAAAAAAATCTTTTCCCATTTTAACTATGTTTTTGGTTTTATTTTTATTATACCATTATCTATAATTTAAATTAAATAACAGAGGCTAAAGTTAAAAGTTGACCAAATCTCTTTTTTTTGTAATTAAAAAATAATTGATTAATTTTATACCTAAATAAACACTATACTTATTTGCGATTTGACTTTATATGTGTTTTTATATGCTCAGGCAAGTTCTATACTGGAACCTATTTGATTTGACCCTCACTATTTCCGGATAAGTCCCTAAGTTCAAGACTGTCTCCAAAATATCAGAAGATTAGATTCAGTAACTCTCGAAATTCTTCGAAAAACAATCAATAAACATATCCAAACTATGTTTTCTAGAAAGCCATAAAACCTTGGAAATAAATATAGCCTTATAAAAATTATACTAGCATCTAACTTTGGCCAGCTCTAAAAGGGTTTAACCAAGTTTTTATTCTAAATAATTAGTCTCTATCATTAAGTTGAGGCAAAACTTAGACGTTTAAGCCAATTTTTTAGGGGACAATCTTGACAACGCCATATTGGAATTAGTCTTAGGTGATTTAAAAAATTATACTATCATGTCTAACAAAAAAAAGAGAAAAAAGCGACCATTAAATTCAAAAAAAAAATTCGGCCATTTCGATTCCTAAAAACTATCGTCATTATTACATTTGTTTTTTTTTACAAAATATATTTTTTTCTTGGAAAAATAATTTTCCGATATTCTCATAAAAAAAGTAGAAACAAAAATAATGAAGTAAAAATGAAAATAGAAATTATTAAGGTGTAAACATTTAATGTAAACTTCCAGATAAACAACGAGAAAGGAAGTATTATCTTTCACTTGGTGGAGTTATCTTAGGAATCAAAGGCGCTTACTTGTAGAAAACTATTGGAATCTTATTATCTGCGTTGAAATAACGACGCAGATCTTCATAATTTAGATGATCAAATCGCTTACTAGTTTTGTAGATGCTCCAAATGATCGAATAGAATGCTCTGGGATACTATAATTTGACATGAAAAATTTTGGTAAACCAGTATCGTGTATGGCCCAATGGTGTATATGTATAGCAATAGATTGGTGATTCATTCATTAAATTAAGATATGAGTCAGCTGTAGCGCCATTTTGTGATTTGCACGTTGATTAAATGACATTAATGTGCGTTCATATAATAATGAATAAACTATTAGTCGAGGTACGAACCACAAAAGCTGACTGCTATTTATGTACACCTTTATTTAATGAATCGTCAATTTAGTAATATATACATCATTGGTGTGTCCTTTGTTATTGTATTAGATATAAAAAGTAGCCTTTTCTCCAAATAAAACTTAATAAACCTATTCTACATCATTATAAAATTTTAATTGTCCTCCTTAAGAATAATGAAATTCAAGTTACCCTATCTTAGAAATTATTTATAACTTTAACTTAATATTTTTTTGTATTTCATTAAAAGCTTGAACGACCGTTAATGTAATTGGTCTTGACGTTTCTTTTGTCCCCTTCTTTAAACCTAGACCTAAAAGCTCTTGTGTCTTAGAGCGAAAATTTATAAATAGGTAAATTACATTAATTATAATTTTCACCTTTTTATGGCTTAATACCTTACAAACATACTCTAATTTTTTTTAAAATCCCTTACACAGTATATAAATACCAATTTAGGATCAAATTTATGAAACAAAATACTATTAAGCACCACATGCAGCGCCAGAGCATAACTAATTCCAGGAACCGGGAGAAGTGTTCCTTACTGGCTGCGGTATGATGTTATTTATCTCAGATAGTTAGTCTAAATATTTTTTAATTAAAGTAAGTATTGATAAAGAAGGTCAAATTTAGTTGACAAAGAAAGCAATGAATTGATACAGAAGGAAATGTAATTGGTAGAACTAAAGATAATGCAATAATGAATATAGGCTTAACCATTGTTTTGCTAATGAGGGGGGGGGGTATTAGATAGGGGTTTTCTTCATCAACTTTATTGGAAGGCTTTAGTACATCACTCTAAGCCTTTGTCTTGGTTACAACCTTTTAGAAAACTAATTTTGGTGTTTCACTTTTTTTTATATATCTAATATGCTTTCTTAAATCATTATTTTAAATTATAGTCATTATATATAAACACTAGTAACTTATATAGGGATGACTAAGGGTTATGTAAACCCTGGGGCTTGGCGAACCATTTAATCTCATTTTAAAACTAAATACACCAGAAGGTTAAAATTTTATCCTAATATAGTACATCTATAGACAAAAAATCTTTTGAAATGTAACACCCCCCTCACTAATGTATCCTCTTGGATTATTTAGGTAAATTTGTAACAATTCATGATATTAACGGATTAATTAATGCTAAAGATGGAGTTACAAAATGAATATTAAAATATGTTAATATGTTCAAAATTTTATAAAAGGAATCCGAGAAACAAAAGTTTATTAATCTTTAGTAGTAAAGACTTTATTCAAAATCAGTAGAGAGTTCTAGAATTTGAATCAGTAGAGAGTTCTAGAATTTGAATCAGTAGAGAGTTCTAGAATTTGAGGGATAGGTTAGAATGAAGAAGAAAATATGCCAAAAAATGGGTTCAATAGGAAGATATAACAATCATCCTAGAAAATAAATATATGAATGAGCATAGGTTTCAGAATCGCTCACTATAGATTTTTTTTGCACGATATTTAAAATTGTTATACTCCGTCTTTTAACTCAGTAATTACATAACATATATAAATGAGGCACTAAATATACTGGCATGCTTCAAGGTGGGGGCTTATTATTTTAGATTTTGAGCAAGATGTCTAAGTTGTTTTTTTTGTTCATAACGGATTTTCAGTAGATTCTACCGTAATCTGGTGTGAAAAATGTGAAAGCGCTCTAATTTTAAATTAGATAAATATTTTCGCGACTAGAAAATTAGCGTTTTCACATTTTAAATATTGGGTATATATATTTTTTAAAAATATATATCATTTCTAAATTTTAATTTATAGTCTTTATTTCATAAAAATTAAAGTCTATTTTTTCAACATTCAAAATAAATCAGGGCCGTAGCCAGGAATTTCCAGCTGGGGGTGGGCAGTTGTTTACTTAGGGGTACCCCTATTTTAAAAAATAAAATAAAACAAATAATTAAGCATTCATAGAAAATTTTTGCTTATTTTTTATTAAAAATTTGTAAATATAATATTACAAAATAATACTATAATATTAAGACGATTTTTATTTTTAAATTTTAACATTAAATGAATTAAAAGATAATTTATATATATTCTTTTTAATAAGCCATTAATACTAATTAATTTTGTTTACGCTGATCTTTCATCGATTTTTCTAGTGCTCGATAGAACTCTCTTTAGTGTAGAGAATGAGGCCTCACAAGAGCCGTTGATACCCCAATGATGTTGGCTGTTGAGTAGCAGTAGCATTTATACAATTCTTTAAATGCAAGATTATTTTTTTATACATAATATTTAGGATATTTTCGAAATTATGTGTCTTAACTTCAGCAGCTAATAACCCTTTTGCTTCTTTTCTTGATATAATGTTTCCATTAATTTTAATAATGATTCTAATGGGGCCATTATATTATAAAATAATCAGGGTCAGGGGGGGGGGGGGTATGTATTAAAACATGATAGAAGATTATAATCATCCTGTTTAAATCGAAAAAAGGATCAATAAAGTAATCAATAATTTCATAATTATTCTTTAAAGAACTCCAATTGGAGTCTTTTTTTACAATCAAATTTTAATTTGGTCTAGACTAAAAATCTTGATGAGTTTTACGTAAAACCTTGATGATTTTTGGGTAATGAGATTAAATTTTGCTAAAGGTTTTTTTAACCTTAATTCTAATCAAATCAAAAGAATTATCGCTTTTTTTATTTTTTAATATATTGATCGTGGAATCAATACAATTTTTTAGCATCCACTAGATTAGTATCTATTGATTCGTGGAATCAATACAATTTTTTAGTATCCAGTAGATTAGTACCTATGGATTGTAGATACTTATTTAGTGGATCTATTGTTATTAATATCTCATAAATTATAATGAAAAATATAACGTAATTTATATTAACACATTGAGATAGAAGACCGGAGGAATCGACTGAATCATGAGTGGAAACCTCTGAATTAAGAGATCTATTAGAAAAGTAAAATAATACTTCACTAATGGTCTCAAAATTCTCATAAATAATGCCAGATGTTTCCAAATGACCAGTCCACCTCTGAAGACTCTTAAGAGTATGGCCTGTATATTTTTAGGATACGTTAAAACACCTAAAAATATTATACAATGCATTGGAAAAATTAAAAAAATTAGAAATGATAACAATATTTTTATACCAATTTGAACCACAAGATGCAACTTGTGGTTGTAGCAATGTATAAAAAAAACTTTCTTATTAATTTTTTTCGAAGTAGGGTTTGCACTCCTCCATTCAGACATAATATTTGCATCATCATATGTCTGGCTTATTATATTCGTTGAATAACTCATTAAGTTGCTATAAAATGTAATTAGTAATGCTTTCAGCAGAAAGATAATGTAAATTAATAATTCTTTTCCTATTAAAAATTTCGGATATTTCAAGAGAAAATATAGCGAATAATTATGCTCAGGTTTTCACAACCTGATGCATATTCTGTCTCATCAGCCTTAAGACAAAAAAAAAGGTACCTCACTTTTGTTATATTTATCTTAGATATATTCAAGCACCATATCTGCCATAATAGGTATTACTTCGTTTTGAATCTGCGGTGATGTATATTTGGCAATTTTGGGTTATTAATCTCATAATTTTATTTAATTCAGGATTATTTTGGATGGTGTATTAAAACATTGCTATAAGTAGTCCAGAAGGAATAAATTATGTTTCCATCTTTTTCAGCATCCGTAATATTTGTTGAACCAATCCCACGGAAAGGTAGCTCCTGTATGCTAAGAAATAGAATCAAATCAAAAAATTGATCAAAATTAACTTAAAAACTTTAACAAACCTACGATTTCTTCTTCCCTTTCTCCAGGTCTAGATAATAGTGTGTACAATAGTCACTGACTTACCATGTTTAAGAATGAGGTTTATTTTTTTTGACCAGGAATAATATAGAAATAACTTGCTGTCACGAAACGGTCAATGCATATTTTATAACCAATATTTTTAAGTATATGTTCTTGTTCATAATTTGTATAAATTAAATAAAATAATATTTTTCTGCATTTTCATTAAAATTTAATTGTTAAATGGTAACTAAACTTAAATCTGGAGGGGACCAAAAAATATTTCTGGGGTGGAGGGCAAAAAAATTTTTTTTGGGGGGGGGGCATAGCTAGGCCCTGCGTATAATATATAATTTGAAAAATAACGACATACTAATTTAATGATTATGATCGTGTTAAACCACAATGTAGTAAATTAAATGATAAAATAAGATAGGATATAAAATGAAAGTTATAGGGTCGTCATGAATTAAGAGAGTAAGCATGAAATTCTTTCTGTTAGTCACTTGTGTAACTAAGACAAAGATTTTACAGAAAGAAAATTTGAGAACGCATCGGGAACTACGGTTAAGATCTTATCAATATTTGTTTCCATGAATGGCTATAGTTAGTGTCTTTCTTGATCAGAATCGAAGGTCTGGATTTTGTTTTGTGATATTCAAACTTTGTTTACATATATCCAACAATCACAAATTCCCACCCCCCTCCATACGAGATCCCCGTATAACCCGATCTTATTAGATTCTGGACCTAAATACAGCATTCCATTGAGTAGTTTTGCTTAAAGCTGGTGTAAAATGAAGCTCCCCTTATATGCATCACAAAGTTCACTAAACTAATATCCTTGAGATACAACAATCATTGGCATAATTCCTCTGATAATAATATCACTGCCAAATAGTATGTAAGAATTTCTCGAACATATTTTAAATTCAAATATAGGCCTTTTATTAACCAAATAGAAACTCAGTGTCACCGCTGGTTATCCCTTAGGCGGCTACATTATCACGCTTATAACCCCTCTCTCTCCCACTTAAAATTAAAATATCCTATCACCAAGACTTATTGTTACTTTTCAAGATGTAAAAAATCTCGAAATTAGGCAGTTAGCGCTATCATTACTATAATTCTAGAGTTTGACAACATTCCCACCAACCTTGGAACTCATAGGGCTTAGCGACAACGATAATATTAAATCGGTTGAAAGACTATAATTCCAGGGAGCCGTGGCATTCCTTTAGCTTAAGTTTAAAAACTGCATACTGACCGATGGCTTCCTCCTCTTAATACTAATTCTTTAGATAGGGCAGAAATAAATATATTAAAGATAAATCTAAATTATATTATTAGATAATTAATACAAAAATATAGTGGCCACCCGAAAAAACTCAAGGGGTGCCCACCCAACCTTCATATGCAGGATTTCTAAAAATTTGCATAATATCGAAGCTGTCAAGTCGATAAGTTAGAATTTGCAACTAATTTAAAGATACCTTTATTAATTTATAGAAATTTAATTCGAGAAAAGAAAAAAATGGGAAATATTTCTTTCTTTCTTACTTTCTTTCTTTCTTTCTTTCTTTCTTTCTTTCTTTCTTTCTTTCTTTCTTTCTTTCTTTCTTTCTTTCTTTCTTTCTTTCTTTCTTTCTTTCTTTCTTTCCATCCTTCCTTCCATCCTTCCATTCCTTCCTTCCTTCCTTCCTTCCTTCCTTCCTTCCTTCCTTCCTTCCTTCCTTCCTTCCTTCCTTCCTTCCTTCCTTCCTTCCTTCCTTCCTTCCTTCCTTCCTTCCTTCCTTCCTTCCTTCCTTCCTTCCTTCCTTCCTTCCTTCCTTCCTTCCTTCTTTCCTTGAGTTGAGTTGAGTTGAGTTTACAGCCAGCCCATATTATAATAATGTAAGGGGGGGAATTCCAAAAGGACTAAATTACAAACACTTCTTTTAAAAACAAAAATTTACGTAATATTATAAAATGACCAATAAAGTCAAGTATATGGTCATGCTATCAAGGCTTATTTTTTTTTTTTTAAAAAAATATTTTTTAAAAACGAAAATAAACAAATTACTTACACTTGTTCAAGCATTCTAAAAAAATTATTTCCGGTGAAAATTTGATAAGCTCTAGATTAACAAACATAATTGCATAAGGTATCGTTACTTAAAGTATACCTAAATAAATTAGGCTATTTTCTGTAAATGGGTGTAATGGATGTTATCTTGAACAAGTGGAAAAGCTTTTAACACTGAAAAAAATTGTTATGTTGGGATGTGATAAGCTAGACATATTAAATATTTTTTTTTTACGAAGTTCAAATGTTAAAGCATTAATAAAACGTACTTACACCCCAACCGGAAATTTTAGAAAGCGCCCAACTGAGGTTTGACGTACTTATTACTTTATTAGGTAGCTAACTAATTTAAATAAAATTACGAAAAAAATTTCAGATATAAATTGAACACTCCATTCATGCAGGAGTCTTCCTGGGTTAAAGTTTTTCTAACGTGACATTAGATACTATAAAAAAAATTCAAAATTCTTACCAGCTGGTCATTGTTGGGCGTTTTGTTAATTCATTTGAAAAATTCGGGCCTTCCCAGAAATTTAATTTTGTTGCTAGGCTCCTCTACATTGTAATTTTATAATTTTTTCAAGGCTCAAATCTGAATTTTTTAAAAATCATACCATTTTAAGGCCCAGAACAACAAAAATATTGTGAGGATTCTTACATTTACCTATTTTGGAATTAAAAGGGAAATTGGGGTTTAACCGATCAAAATGTAGGCGCTAGGAAAGATTTAATTTACTTTCTTTTATAAACCAAATATCGCTTTTACCCATTGTAACGAAAACAATGAAAAAGCGTTTTTCTTCGCCCGCTTGATCGACTTTATTATTTTATAGTAAAGATAAATTATTCACTAAGATTAAATAATGGTAGAATTTCCAGATTATGAATTTATTATATAGAATTACTAATGATATGCATTATTTTATTAAGAATAGCAATGCGTCAGGAAAGATATTCTAAAAGTAATAATTAAAGAGAGTAATATAGCTCTTGCGCATAAAGTATCAATTTGGGAACACCTAAATCGTAGATTACTTAGCAATCAGCTTTTTTTTCAGAACGGGTTTAACACCATTAGGATATATACATGTAGTCAGGGTTGAGCAGTAGAGCAAATACTTGTATCTTAAATACAAGATATACTTTTGCATCTTGTAACTTTTTATTTTGAAAAATCTTGTATCTATATGTATCTATATCTTAAATACTTCTTCATTTTTTTTAAAAATGAGTATCCGTATCTTTAACTATGATAATATGTAAAAGATAGGGATACTTTTAATTTTTCATTATTTTTTGATATAATGTTTACTTAATTTAAAAATGAAACATTTAAAGTTAACTATTAAAAAAATTATTTTTTTTATTATCACCAAATGATATCTTCCAAATATGAATGTTCAAATCTTTTTATAATATATTGTAAAGTAATATTAAATTTTATAAATATATAATATAAATAGATCTCAAATGTTTATATTGTCCTGCTTCAATACAACACCAATAATAGCTTGAAAAATGATTCTGAGGAATATATTAAAGCAATGCATCTCTTAGCAATAGCTATTGATAAGCTGCAGGGCCAATATGATTATTATCACGGAGATTGGTTCTCAATTTTAATTGTTATAAATAAAAAGAAGTAAGGGGAAATGTGCCATAAAGGCCATGTTTTAAGACTGGTCTCAACCCTTTAACTTTTTATCTATTAGATCGATTTCTCTCAGAATTTCAAAATATGTATATTTATGATATGTACCTCACCTAAGTTCATTTATTGAATAGAGCAATCCAATAAAAAAAGATTTCAAATAAACTGTTTTTAGTATCTCTTTCTGGAAAAACGTTACACATTTTTTTTGTTTGGTTAAAATATTGCCAATTTAGATTACTGATATTTTATATAAATATTATCCTTAAGCATTTAGCATTATTCACACAAAAAATTAGACTTTAAAAGCTTTATTTAATAGACATATAAAGACGCTTAATAATAATAAAGAGGTGAGTATCTGGCCAGGTATTGATGGTCCACAATTCGCACATTCACATATTCATATTGAAATGAAAAGCACGTGCAAAACAACATTTGGTGAAATTTCAAATGATGAACAAACTTAAGAATGTTTAGCAAAAAGATAATTAAGATATTATTTATAATATTATCATTAAATAGATGATGATAAATTGAGATATTAGTATGCCGTTCAACTGGGGCTGTAGAAGGCAAGATAGTGTTATACTTTATTAATTATATCAATAAATGCGCTTATATTTATATAAGTTTCTTGTATCAAGAAAATCGTCTTTACATATTTCCAGTTCAATTTCATTAGTCCTCATTATTTAAGATATTATATGTATATCAAGCAAAAGATTTTTAAAATTTTTTATTTTTATCATCGTCGTCGTCAACCCATCTAATTTTAAAATAAGGGTTTCAAATGGTGGCTAAAACACTCATTTTATATACATAATTAAAATTAAAAATATTCCCAAATTTTTTATAAAACCATTTAACAGTGAAAAACGAAAACATAAGTCGGTTTGAAGTGTAATTCATGTATAGATAGGGGAAATGTGCCATGAATGGCCATTTTTTACTTTTCTGAACAAAAGGTATTAAGATTTGGGTTTAACCATACAAATTTTATATCAATGTGTAGCCTAATTATTAATTTTTATAAAATTTGAATCAAGGTTTTATCTATAATAGTTTAGAAGCTAGGTGAGGTTATGCGAAAGTTGTTCTTCTGGCTATTTAATACATACTATGTATTGACTGGCCATATACTATGTGATAACTGGCCATAATATATTATTTAAGAATTTTTATAAATATGAAATAATACAATATGAAATACTTGTAAAAGACCTATGTCAATATTACTACATTTTTTTTAGTTATATAAAAAATTAATTATCACTAATTTAGTGCAACTGAGCGTTTGCGTTTTGCCGTAATTCATTAATTTAAAAATAACGTAATCATCCCTTGTTTACATTGAGGATGACTTTTTATTTAATATCCTCGATTGAAAATTTTAACTAAGCTCCAAAAAAAAGGGATTTGTCTTTGAAAATTATATTATCGTCTGCCTTTTAATTTCTAAAATATTCCATTTTAAGAAAATAAGTAAGTTATTTTATTTAAAAAAAAAACATTTTATGTAATAATCACGAAATGAGAAGAATATAAAAGGTATTGAAAAAGGCAGGCCTGTTTGCTTTTTTTTAAATACATTGTTTGCCAAACGGCCCATTCCAAACAATATTATGCAAGCCTGAAGATTTTGCTCATAGGATGGCAGAAAGGCTTGGACCTCTATTTGCCAAATCTCGAGGCTTACACATCGACTCAAATCGGACTGTTTAAACGACACTATTTAAATGGTTGTTAAAGTCAAACCCTATTTTTACCCATTTGCACGATGCCATTTGAAATACGCGTTCGCAATGCAGGCGTTTAAAACGCTCACTTTGGGCGCACTATAATAATAATGATAATTTGCAAAAGTTAATCCATTTTGGACAGTGTTTGAAATAAAAAAACTTATATTTTTAGAAGAAGGGAAATTTTTAATCAAAATTCTTCTGAAAAATAACAAAATCAAAAAAATCTTTTATAATTTTCGTGCATTAATAATCTTTCAAGATAAATTCAAAAATTTAAATATGGAGATTTTTCCTCCAACTTTGGCTTTTGGACTTAGGCTAAAAAAAAAATATTATTTTTACCTGAAGGTTTCTAAGAATTTTTTCAGATTATAATCATTTTCTTTATTAATTATTTATTTATTTTATTAAAATAATTATTTATTTAAATAAGCGAGGATTGGGGAGAGGGGGGGGGGCTTATTTATTTTATATAAAATCAAAATTTAAAATTAATAAAGAAGATGGAAAAAAAAATACATTTTTTAACATAAAATAAATCAAAATTAAAAGTTAATTTATCTTTAAAATATAAAAATGTAAATAATAAATTTATGATGTATACTTTTCGTTTTCGAGTAATAAGCCGCAAATTTGTCAAAATTAAAAGGGGGGAGATAAATTTAATTCTGTTAGAGTTAGATAAAGTTAACATAGTGCGAAAGTCATAAACAGGATATGAAGGGGTATTTCTAAATATCTCCATTTTTTAAATCAATTTACTAAGAACGATTCTCTAAAATTTTAAAAAATTTTTAAATTTACGGAAAATGTATTGTGATATATATATATATATAAGAGAATTGTAAATTTGGTGGAGGAGCAATACTTTGAGTGTTGGGTCTATAAACCATAGTATTAATGAAAGAAAGAACGTTTATAATTTAATCATAATAATAAAATAAGCCTGGAAAGTCAATATTTTACCCTTATCCCAATTTTCGTATTAATGAATGAAATATGATTTATTATTATCATCATAATCTATAATAATTTATTGACAAATTCTTTATTGAGAAAAATTAACATACAAGTTCACACTAAAGCCCTATGTCTAGCCGATGTAGATATTTATAACTTAATATATGATTGCTTACAAATAGTAACTCACCTTTGGATTTGTCCTCAAAAGGAGATTATTGGGAATCTAAAAAGTGTATTCCATTGCCCAAATATAATTATTGATTTTTTTTTAAAATTACAGACATATTGCATTATTTCGCATTGTCTTCCTTTGATGATTTATATATATATACCTCTCTCATGTGCATGGATTATTTTTCAAAAAAAAATATAAAATTGCGGTGAAAATATATTTATTTGTTTTTTAGATTAATACCGTTAGGAAAGCTTAAATTATAATTATTACATCATTATTTATAATAATAAAAATATATATTCAAGTAATTTTTCTCAAATACCGCAGGTAAATTTACCGATTATAATATTATAATATAATAAACATATAAAATATAGATATGAATGGTTTTTTAAGTTAAAAAATAACTTTCTCTTTTTTTCTTTAAAAAAGAAAATCCGATTAATTTTCGCAAAAAGACAAGAAAAATTCCCTTTTTTCTTTGCTATTTATTTTATTATTTTATTTTATTTTTTATCCCATTATAAGAGATTTTCACAAAAAAAAAAAATTAAAAGGGACATGAAAAGAAAAGAAGAAAAAAAAATGAAAAAGGAATAGAAATATTTTTTTTTTTATTATTGATTTCTTTTGTGAAACTAAAAAAATTAAGTAACTCTATTATTCCACCGGAATTTACCTCGGGATTAAAAAGAACGAAAAAAAAATATATATGTTAGCGTTAATGTATTTTCCCGTAAATGTGTTATAATATTTTTAACTTTTAATCTTTTTTATTGAGCGCGTTAATTTAACCAGCATGTTTAAAATCAGTGCCTACATTAGCGGGGTAGGGAAAGGGGGAAGGAATTATGAACAGTTTTTGTTTGAAAAATTTCAAAAATAAAATGAGGGAAATGATATTGAAATTAAATCCAAAAGTATTTTTTAAAAACAAAAAAAAATCGGTTTTAGAAAATTGTAAAGTTTTGATTCGTTCTTTTATAGGAATTTGGAAAAGAGAGTTGCATTTACCGTTCAATATATTATAAAAGTTATATTTCTTTGTCTTAAAATTAAGTTTTCTTTTTTTACATGCTGCTAGTTATGATTATTTTCTCTTTTGAAAAATAGCTTGCATCTTTCTGCCAATTTTTAGGACTAAAAATAGAAGTGATTAGAGGTTTTTCTAAAAAAATATTAAGTTTGCTACTTTAAACCCAATATAAAATTGAAATTAGATTCTAAGCATCGGTGTGAACCAGTGTGTTACAGTATATATGCATTAGATTAGATATATGTTGAAAAAAGTAAATATATTCAAAAATATAAAGACTAAAATAAACGAATTAATAAAAAAAAAACTATTATAAATTGATAAATAGGCTATACATGGAGCCGTAAAAATATGAACGAAAAATTTTTTAATGTCAATGTCTGGCGAATATAAAATTATTCTTTAGGATTATCCGTGAAATGGGTAATCTTTCTTCCCATTCTACTAGAGGAAAGAAAACGCATCTTAGCCGAAGTTTCTGAGGGTTGAGGTGACAACAACAGAAATGAATTTAATAATGTTTCGCTTTGAATATATATATAATATATTCTACTCGAAGTTTTTGTGGGGTGTAAAATTTAGCAAATATGTCTACACGAGTGTAATTTCGTTAGAATGTCTTTTTTATTATAAGCTATTATCTTAAGAACTTTGGAATTCAAAATTTATCGCTTTTTTTGCATATCTTTTCCTTATATAATAATAATGTTAAGAGTTGATTCATTTTCAACCTAAAATCATTTTATGAAAAGTAGTTAAATTAAAAAAAAAATTTTTTAGATCTGTTTTTTTTATCTGATATCCCAAGCATGTTTTGAAATACCTACTCTAAGATTTTTTTAAATAAATTTTAAACTTAATATTATTTTTATATATTTTTTTTCTATAAATTTTTTATATATATTTAATAAATGATTCAAAAGTAAATGGCAAAATTGTTTGAAATTCATTGGCGTAAGTATTCCAAACAGCATATACAAGATAAGAAATTTATTGAATGCACGCCTGCCTCCCCTTTATTTTAAAAAACTATATCCACCCCCCCCCCCCCTCCCATCCTTCCCAAAAATTTGTGGTCTTTAATGTTAAAGCAAAGAAATAAATAATCAAGTTAATTGATTATATTAAGTAAAATTGTAGAAATGAAATGACCTATGCATAATGCTCCAATAAAAATGTAGGAATTCAATTTAAAATTTCAAGTTTATATATATATATATACAATATATAATTTATTATTAAGAAAAAGTTACAAAAGGACACGGTATATCGAAAATTTATGGGAAAGACGTGTGCTAACTGTTTCATGTCTTCCTAACACTACACAACTGTTCTTAATGTATTAAAATACAACTGCCCTAAGTTGATACCGTTTTCTTAATTACCAATGAAATTTATAGATCGTAAAAATAAATAATGACTGAAGAAAGAAAAAATATTTTACATTGTTTTTCTTCTTCTTATATTATCTTTTAAGAAAATTTTTTTTTGAAAAAAATAAAGAAAGTGGTTAAAAAATTTAAACATATTCGAAGCTTAAGTAAAAAGTTTTAAAATAGATCCTAGTTAAAAACTGTTTTCAAAAGAAATAATATTGAAATCTTCCAGAAATATCACGTTACTCTTCAAATATAACTAATTTTATTATATCATTAATTCACTTCCTTTTCATGTAAATATAAATATATATTTAATGATATATTTATATATTATTCAGCTAAAACCTATCTATATTGAGCTTTTACGAATAAACCTGTCCAATTTAAAATAAATTATATTACCGAACAGATAGTAGAAGGGGGGGGGCAGGGCATCGTTTATTATTTTTTCTTCTTCTTATTTCTAATTTTTCTAACATTCACATAAATCATCATCTATCTAAATTATTTTTAAAAAAATTTAAATTGGGTTTGGCCTTCCCTATTAACACTTTCTTCTAAAGTGTGCTTAATTAGGGAATTTTTTTTTTAGAGCAAATGCATATTATATATTTTTGTATTTACCCTAACGATTTGTAATCGGATATAGCTTTTCCCTAAAAAATTTTTTTTTTATCTTCCTATTTAAAATTATTAATAATTTACACGCTTTCACTAAGATTCATAAATAGTAATTTTAAAACACAAAATTTGGCAGAAACTTGCGAAATTCAGACAAAAAACAATTTTAGAAGAAAGACATATTATTTATATTTGCATTTTTTTTCAAATGCTGTCCGACCCTAGAAAAATATTTTTAAAAAAATTGTTCAACCGATTTAATCCCTGTATTATTTTTTTCCCCAAAAAAATCTGAATCCAATCTGATGGGAATTTAAAAATACAAACTTTATTTTTAAGCTCTTGATATATCGGGAAACTCCCTAATTTGGACATTGAATTTACAATCGAAATAATTATACTAATAGAAAGTAAATAAAAAAAAAGGTCTGGATAAATTAGGCAAAGTGTCCTTGGTTCCGATGGTACCAAAATTAGACAGGTTTTACTCTTAGATCCAAGTTCAATTCTAAACCTTTTTTTTCGGGCTGCTAAAAAAAGTTATGATGTTTCAACAAAATATTTATAAAAAATATTAGGGAAACAAAATAAATAATAAAATTTTGCCGAGGTTCGCCATGCAGAGCATTTTAACCAATAAAATATACAGTAAAACCCGTATAATTTGGACACCGCTGGAACCAAGATTTTCCTCAATTTACTGAGGAATTTGATTGGAGCTCAAAATTTTGGTCGAATTAAGGCAGTTTCTCGAAATTTTCAAGAGCCCAAATGAGAAAAGTTTTATCATTGCAGTAAAACTTAGTCTGATGATTCGTTCATTTAAATGTAAATCAATTCAAATCAGCTGGTGATACGTCATTATGTAAATTAGTGATCTGCATCGAGCCTAATTTTTCAGGCCCGGTCCGAACCTGAATTTTTTTTAAAAAAAATTTACCGGCCCGGCTCGAATTTATTTAAATAGAGAAATTAATTTTTTATAATTACTCAAAAATAAATGACATATGTTATATGTCGTTTAGTTTCAATAAATAAAATCAAGTATTTTTATTTTACATAAAAAATTCAATATAAAATTGATAAATTTAGATATATTTAAAAAAATTTCCAAGGCCCGACCCGACCCGGCCCGAATTTTTTTTAAAATATTAGGCCCGGCCCGGCCCAAACCCGATTATTTTAAAAAATTAGGGCCGACGGACTCGGGCCGGGTACGGGCCGGGCCTAACTTTGCAGATCTCTAATGTAAATTGTGTTTAATGGGAAAACCAAAATCGCGTGTCACCAGCCGATTTGCAATTTAACGCGGCTTCAAAAATGCATTTTGAATAAAAATATATTAATCGTCTATTCTAAATAAGTATTCTTACATTGCCTCAAACACAGGAAAGAAAAAGGAAGGGAGCGAGGGGAAAGGGTGGTACGAATCAATTGCCTCACTAAAAAAATAATCCGCATTCCAGCCCGCCTATAATCTTTTTTGTAAAAAAAGACCCGCTCATCCTTTTATCAATTTTTCCTATTTTATTAATTTTATAATTTTTAACATCTTAATTAACGGGATTTTTTTTTTGTTCCGTGGAATTATTTTCCCTAGATTCATACCCATCAGCCATATTAAATAAAAATAAAGATGACCAATCTTTTTGGAAAATAAAAAATTTATTCTAATCTTATAAATCGAGCGATTTTTTTTTTCTTTAAAAACAACCATTATTTTTTTAAAAAAACTTCATATTCCAATGAGGGAGAAGGCAATGTAAATGGAGGGGCGGAGTTAAAGTCAATATTCCAAAATGGACGCAACTTATACAACAAATCACTTTTTTTTTAAAAAAATAGGCTGGGTGCAGACATATTTTTAAAACCCTATAGAGAAAAATTTCCGCTATCTTTATCGGATCGCCAGTTCCAGTTAGGTTGAACAGGGGCCTGACGACCGAGTGGCGAGGAAGGGCCCCAGTAGAAAATTGAAGTGTTTAAAAGCAAAAATGCCAAATTTTTTATAAAAAAAAATGGCAACACCCATGTCATATTATTATTTTTTAAAAAAAAACTATCTTTTCCAATGAGGGAGAAGGCAATGTAGATGGAGGGGCTGAGACCAGCAAGAGTCAATATTCCAAAAGGACGCAATTTATCGAACAAATCTCTTTTTTTTAAATAAAATCGGCTGGATGCAGACATATATGTAAAACCCTATTGAGATCTATGATCAAGATAAGATTATATGCAATATAGCGAGCATATCTTATTATAAAATTTCCGCTATCTTTATCAGATCGCCAGTTCCAGTTCGGTTTAACAGGGGCCCGCTGACCCCACTGTGCGGAAGGGCCCCAAGTAGAAAATTGAAGGCAAAAATGCCAATTGTTGTTCAAAAATTGATATAATCTAGAATCGTCTTCAATCTCGTTTAACAGTATAATAGTTGGAGAAAAAAATTTGTAAAGTCTTGATAACTACCGCGAATAAGGAAAGGATATGTATATAGGATTTTGCATTGGCAAAATCTGGGCAAAGGGAAGGGCTCGGGAAACTTCCCCATCGCAAATTTGTCAGTTTTTCTCAAAGCTAATCTTCCAACTATAGTTGGGTAATGGCTAAATTTCCCGCTAATTCGACTCAATCGTCAGACGCCTGCCGAAGAAAATCCGTTAAAAATTAAAGGGCGTTTTAATTTATATTAATTTCCTTAAAATTTTGGCTGATAATTTTTTGAGGAAAACCCCGAGGCCATAATGATAGTTTTCGGCTATAGGTTTAGCCAATTTTTTTTAGCCGGTTAAAAAAAAATTTTCAACTTCAGAAACAAAACAAAAAAAACGAAATTTAAGATTCCAAATTAGAAAAATGTACTTACTTTCACAATTTAAAATTCTATTTTAAAAGAGATATCATGTCAGAATTTAAGAATCTCATTTTTATGCAATTATATTAGATAAAACTCAGAATAATGTTGTAAAATTACCTGATTTTGTTTAGCTCTTAAAACAGCATACAAGTTTTTATCCTGACATATTCATCTCAATAAGTTGCCACTCAATGGCTAGCCGCAATGGAGCTTGTCAATGTTAGTTAATTTAACGACACTACTCATCAGTCAACCTTTATTTCTCACACATTAGTAAATTAATTGAAAAAAGATAGTGGGGATAACCCCCCCCCCCATTTGAATAATGAAATAAAGGATGTTAGCATTAAGGAAATACAGATGTCAAGGGATACCATGAAACATGAGTGGAATATACTCCGGGGTGATGATAGGAATCAAAAGAAGTAGAATTGAATGCCGCATACATTGTGTTTCCCAAATTTAATTTATAACCTAGTAGTAGATGGGACAAGCTGAAAAGTTTTAATATTACTGGAAAACAATCATTTTAAAAGGAATTTATACTAGACAACCACCTAGACACGACGCTGCGATATTTTTAATTCAATGAAAGAAATTCAATTTAAGTCAAAAAAAGGTAGAAAGCGGGAAGAAATAAAAAGAAATTGCTATTATAGCATAATATCTAGAATAATCTTCTTTTCTAATATAAGTTCGGAGAATAGCCTTTAAATAATTTTGATAATTTGGACTTCTTTTAAAATCAGCAAGTACATGTTGGATAAGAAAACTGACATTGATATGACCCAAAAAACTGAGCCACGCGGAAGTAAATCGTCTCAAAGATTTAAAAATTTTATAAAAAAATTGATATTTTTTTCACTAATTTCTCTTGAAATAAAGAAAATTTTAAAGGTAAGAGTTTGGCAATGCTAAATATATTGTCGGGAGAGATTTAATACTTTGTATTACCTATCAGAATGCAGAAAAAGAAGTTATTTATATAAAAAGTTTAGCGATAATTCTATTTTGAAATTTAAAATTGAAGATGAATAGGCGAAAAAATTCTGATACACTTTGACATAGATAGAAAGGTTTGCAAAGTCAATAAAAATTTGTAAAAAAAATCAATAATCTATATTGCCTATATTGATAATATCTCTAACTAATCAGATTGGATTTAAAAAGTTAAAGATATATTTGCTAACACATTTTTTTTATTAATCCTTATGAAAGAATCTCATAAATTTGTCAAAATATAATTATTTCAACATAAAATCTTGTGAAAAAAATATATATAACAAAATTTTATGCAGTTCAGTCTTCAAATGACCTTAAATCCGTTAGACATTCCTTCAAAACAATAACAGAATTACATTAATATTATTATAATGTTAGCCTGTTTATACTCTTCCTGACAATACCTATGATCACCGCAAACCGACAAAGCTAGCTTCTCATATTTAAAGATAATAAAGAATGATCATTTGAAGGTTCAATCTCAAAGATGGGAATAGAGTAATTTGGATATGATAAGCTTTGAGCACACAATCGCCAAAACTCATGATATAATAAGGTATAATTGTCAACGATTTCGTGTCGACTTTCGAAATATCGGGAAAGAAAAAAATATTTTTAAATTTTATAAAAAAAAATATCAATTTAATTTTAATAATATCTTTATATAAAAAAATTGTATTAATTTTTGCAATTACTTTTATTATAATTTGTAAATATGTTTTAAAAATATCATTACAATAATTATACCTTTATAATATAAATTAATTTAAATTTTGCATTGATATATTATTTATTTGCTGTAATTTTAAATTTCGTGAGATAAAATTATGTTTCTAAAGTACAATATCTAATTTGATTTTTTAAAAAAATAATTAATTAGTGTAAGGGCCTCCCGTCTAGTGTTGATAAACGGCTCGTTTTGAGCCGATTTTAAAAACGGCTAACTCAATATTTTAGCCAGAAAAATATTGTCTAAGCCTTGTTGAGATTTCGATAATATATGTATAGACCTTTGTTCCTTCTATGAGCAAAATCTTCAGGCTTGCATAATATTGTTCTGAATGAAGTATTGAGTTAGCCGTTTTTAAAAATCGTCTCAAAACTAGCCGTTTAACAACACTGCTCCCATCACCTCTCGGTTCGATTGGTTGATTCCTCTAATACTGTGATGTTTCCTACTTAAGGTTAGTTACGTATTATAAAAAATTTTTGGATCAGTAGAAAAAATAAAAAACTTCTATCAAGAATAGATGAAAGAAAAATATAGTAATTTTTTTTTAAGAAAAAAAATAAAAATATTTTTGGAAAATTTTAAGATATAAATCTTAAATTTTTGTAATCTAAAATTATCCCAGAGGAGAATAAAAATCCTTTATTGTGTCATTCATAATATGAAATATTTTAATGAATATTTATTATAGAAACTTAATTTTACAATTTGTTTATAACGTTTTCTTGTTTAATATAAATATTTTTATGGTCAGGCTTCGCAAATAATCAAATACAAAAAAAAACTTTTCGAGTGTAGATAGAGACATGCACATATAAAAAGTATTCTAAGAAAGCGTCACGCGTCAGTTTGTGTCCAAATGGTAAAGAAATTTTACCTATTTTAATGGTAACATTTAAAAATAATTTAAACCAAAGAAAAATATAATTATTTATATAAATATACAATGACAATGAGCAGTATAGCCTAATAACTTAAAACAGCACAGAAGAGTTTACTAAAACAACCGAACCCAACCTTTTTATGGACACATGTCAGAAACCTCGCTAAAAGCCCGGATTTGTTTTAAAAAATAAATGTGTTCTGATCATAATCGAAGTCAGCATTGCTATTTGAACAAAAGCCAAATCAGATTAAACGGACTTTCTTTCTATCTAATCTTGAAGTGCGTTTGGGGGATCATTTTAAAATTTAGAGATTCTGGAAACTTCGAACCGGCGTGTTCCGGCCTGTCATTGCTCTCGGCCAGGGCCCGAGTCATCCTTGGCCAGGATTATTTTTAATTATTTTAAAAAAAATTTCTCTGCCTGACTTGTACTAGCGGGTCCGGGATAATCTTTAATTTACATACATTATCTCAATAAAGCACATTTTTAAACCTTCAGTTAGTGATACAAAATCGCTTCATTCGAGCCGATTTTTAAAAAACGGCTAAATCTGTAATTTATCCAAGAAAAAATATTACGCAAGCCTAAAGATTTAGTTCATAGATGACACAAAGGTTTGGAAACCTATTAGCGAAATCTCTAGGCTTAGGACAATTATTTTTCTGGCTAAAATATTGAGTTAGCCGTTTTTAAAAAATCGGCCTCAAATGGAGCAATTTTGCCTCACTACCTTCAATAATGGGCTGCTAAATATATTGTCGGGATAGATTTGATTCTTTGGATTACCTATTATTTATAATATATCAAAAATAAAAAAAATAACAGCTGATATGGTTTTCTCTCGAAAAATTTATATGTGTTAGCGTTAATGTGTGTTTTTTTTTCCTTCAATGTTGTTATTTTCTCAACTTTAGATTCATTTTTTGAACTCGTTTTTTTTTAATTTAAAAATCTGATTTTACCGGAATTGAGAGTATCAACCTTATGAATTTCAGAAAATTTTATCCCTTAACTTTTGAGCCCTTCATAATTTACATTTAAAAAAAAATCCATGGAAAAACGAATATAAAATTATAATAAGTTCAATAGTTCGTGATAAAATATTCTTAAATTCCACAGGGTAGGTATTCCAAACATGATGGAATTAGTGTTGTTAAATGGCTCATTTTGAGCCGATTTTTAAAAACGGCTAACTCGATCTTTTATTAGGAAAAATATTATGCAAGCCTTAAGATTTTGTTCATAGGTGGCGGCACAAAGGTTTGTAACATCTATTAACGAAATCTCGAGGCTTAGACAATATTTTTCTGGCTAAATTATTCAAATCGAGATGCATTTCCGGTAAAATCATATTCTCGAATTTGAAAAAAAAGCGCTCAATAAAAAAAAATGATTGAAAATATAACACATTGCCGCTTTCCTTGTTAGGCCGCATTCATAGTGGATCCGATCCGACACTATTTAACAGCTGATCGATTTTTATTTTCTTTATTAAGACCAATATTTCTTAGGTTATTTTATCATGTATAGAATTAAAGACAAAATTAATATTATTACAAAGAAATTGATCTCATAAACAGATTTTAAAAATCGATCAGCTGTTAAATCGTGTCGGATAGGATCCACTATTAAGATGGAAATTAATTTATAAATATTATATTATATTATATATTATGGCATCTCCAATTTTTGTCGAAACCTTAAAAAAAGGAAAGAAATTTTTTTTTTTAGTATATTACAATATTTATATATTTCTTTTGAAAAAAGTTTAACAGGGGCTGAATTATGGTTTGATATTACCGTCACTTTCATAAAATGTTTTTTTTTAAAACTCGAAAAAAAAAATAAAAAATAATTTCGCATTTTTATTATATAAATAAATTAAATTTATGCTAATGTACTTTCCTGGAAAATACATCAGTAATTTTAAATTTTCATGTTTAAAAAACAAATTATAAAAAATAATTAATATCAAAAGGAAAAAAAAAAGGCAAAAAGACATAAAATGGATCCCTTTCTTGCGTTATCCCAGGTTTGCGAATATAGTTTGTTTTGTTTTCTTTCGGTTATTGTGACATATTTAAAAATCTTTTTTTTTTCTTTTAAAGTGAACAATTATTTCTAGAAATTTTTTTTAAAAAAAAATATCTTATAATCAACTAGGAAACTATGTATTAATTAAAATACTTAATTTTCCTTAAATCCTGAAGCATTTATTTTTTTTTTGATTTACAAAAAAATAAAAATGAGTTGAAATAAATAATTGATTTGGCATCATAATGGAAGAGGAAGAAAAAGAAAGGTATTTAATAAATGGAATAGTCAAAAGACCAATAGAAATAAGTCCCAGGCGATATTAACTTCCTTCCTCCATCCCTTTCCCGTTCCTTCACTCATAATCCAGGTCGGCCCAATAAATCATGTCGGGTTTTTTAAAAAAAGAGATGTACTGATGCTTAGAGTATAGGTAAAAGTATAGAATCCGATACGTGTGGTATCGGTCTGTTCTATGCCGATACTTCCCATACCCATCTTCAAAAATCCTAGATTCTAGCATATCATGGTGCGATGTAAAATCATTTAAACCTTCTAAAGGTAATTCGAATAATTTTTGTATGAAATCTTTGCACTTAACAAATTTTCTATACTTTTTTGCAAATTGAATATTTTTAAAATTTCTGGTCAAAAAATTGGGAGTTATAGACAATTCTTATTTATATTTCATAAAAAAAATGTTTTTTAAAAAATTGTTCTTCTCGTGTTACCCTGCTCAATCTCATATTTTTTTTAAGGTTTTTATTTATTTATTTATTTTTCGTTTCTTTGAAATTATTTTGGAAAATTGTATCGACACTTAAGTACAATTCCAAAAAAGGGTGTTCAGATACATTTGCAAGAACATATCTATGTTCCGTTACATTTTAAGACGAGGTATAGATAACTAGATCCACATGGAAAGTATCTTTTAAGAGCTCTGAATATTTTCGGTAATTGACTTTAACAAAAAGAAAAAACTAATCATACTAGAAAAAGAAAAATCAATTTTTATAATTAATTTTAGGAAGAGACTGGTGTTCATGCCAGCCCTATCATTCAAGCTGTAATAAAAATCAATCGCGTAAATATTGGCACGGAACCAAGTTGTGTCTAAACGGAATCCGACATTGTCAGACCGGCATCCGGAAGTATCATCCTAATACCTAGCAGTATAAGGGCAATGGTAAAAGTTGTATCTGTGCATCTAAATTGAGTACCTATAAAATCACGTGATGGAGCATTTAACATGCATTTTGTTTTCGTATTACCATTTTTCCACATGTTGAGATCACTTACAAACTTAACAGCAATATTAGCCCGCCTTATAATTACGCGAGATGCCATATATCAATTGCCTCAGAAACATACCGTATTCGCAGCACTGGGGGGGGGGGTCAATTCCCACCCTATCTGTAATTTATTGATTAAACGAACCTGAAAATCAGCAGGTTATTCCCTCTACTACAGAAACCAACTCATCTTTTTGTCCAATAATCGAAAACCAAATGCCATGTAACGAGTATTCTTCAGCAAGCTAGCAAATTATTAGACTGAGGATTACCTTAATTGACCCTATAGCGACCTCAAAAAATCAATAAGGATGTAATTATCTCCACGAAAAAGAGCAAAATCCTAAATATATATGATATTCCCAACGATTATCTTTTCGTCTCAATTAACTTAAACCAAAAGTGTTAACAAAAAAAAGATTGGTAAAATAATAATGCTTAAAAAATGGAGACATGAAAGGGAGCTTCTTAATTCCAACAAAGATTGATTTATTCAAGCCCTAAAATCAAGTTATCTGCTTGATAAGCTCAAATAAGGAGTTCAATCTTAAGACCATATTCTGGTTTGTCTTATTTCCAGCCAGCTGTTTATAGCTTTGACAAACCAGCCTAAAAAAGTAAGAGAAAATAAACAAAAAAAACAAAATATAGTGGTCCCACTTCAAAAGTCGATAAGTATAAAAAAATAACTAAAATCAGGACAAAAATTTTGTAAATTTCGCCGCAAATGCATTCACAGTTAGCAAAAAATCGCACGCTAACTTTGAATGAGGGATTAGGATTATATATTTTTTTTGTGTGTAAAAAAGCCTAGGCCTTGCCAATGACATATAATAATACCTAAACTGACGATGCATTCATTAAAAGTGTACATCAATGAACACAGCTGGTGACGCCATTTTGATTAACCTACATCATTATGAAAAATTTTAAACAAGAGACCAATTTATTCCTATGTCTGACGCAAACTTTATTAAAGAATTGCCTGATCATCAAGATAATAAGGAAGCAAAGCAAGTTATTAATTTAATAGTAGTTTATAACATGAGAATAATACACTATATGGGTTACCAAAATGGCTGTTCCAGCTGATTTGCATTCAACGACGCTTTCAAATGCATTATTGTGAATGCATCGTCAGCCTAGGTATTATTATATGTCATTGGGCCTGGCTTGAAAACTAGAGAAATCTTCTTTTTTTTCAAAATCCGAATCTGTCCTAAAATAATTTTTGATAGAATAAAAACGAAATGTTATTTAAAATCCATTCTATTCACCTCACCATAAATCAAAAACCAATAATAATATAAAAAAAATTAATTCCTTTCTTTAATTTATTAATTTTTTATATAAAATATTTTCGTATAATTTATGTTTAAAAATAATGGGATAATAATAATAATAATAATAAAATTAAATTTGTCGGCATAATTATTTTTTTTTGTTACGACCTATGTCACCTTTTATCTTTTCTTTTATTATTATTTTTTTTAGTCAACAAAAAGGTATGGATTCTTAGATTTAATTTTATTTTCTCTTATACTTACTTACTTTCTCTTTCTTTCTTTCTTTCTTTCTTTCTTTCTTTCTTTCTTTCTTTCTTTCTTTCTTTCTTTCTTTCTTTCTTTCTTTCTTTCTTTCTTTCTTTCTTTCTTTCTTTCTTTCTTTCTTTCTTTCTTTCTCTCTCTTTCTCCCGCATTTTGAGAGAAAGAAAATAATTTGTATATAATTTAAAGTCTTTATTTGTCTACCCCTTTATTCATGGGTAATGATGTATAGTTATCTTTATATACAAAATAATTTGAAGCCTTCGAAGTAGAATCTGTGGCCAAGTTCGTTATAATGCGTGCATCGCCATCCGATACTTCTGGGAATCCAGGGATTATATTTTTTTATCAAGAGCCAACTAGGTGCTTTCGCCCTTAAGAAGGAAGGGGGGGGGGTGATATATAGAATATTGGACTAGACCACGTGATTCCCTTAATATACATTTAAAAAAATAAATGGTTCTTATCGCATTTTAATAAATTTTGGTCGTTGTTTAGCAAGTGGACTAACGTTATATATCCTCCATTACCATTTATTTATTTTAAAATACATTTTAAAAAAAAGAGACTTGGGAGAATATATAAAAAAATTTCTCGAACAAAAAAAAAGGAACAAAATATAAAATCAATAAAGTTTTCTCTCTTCATTAAAATTTTTTTTTTTACCTTTTGAGATTATATTTTTGAAAAAAAAATTTACTGTCCCCTTCTCCCCCCCCCTCACCATTTTTTTAAGGAAAACAGCTGTTTCAATTTTTTATTTATTTTTTTATTTTTAAGGAAGAAAGGATTGGGGAAAAAAAAATTTGACAAATTTTAAGAACCTTAACAAATTTGACAAAATCAATTTTTTTAAATATATTTTGTACGTTGTTGAAGCGTTCGTAATTTGTCAAATTTTTTTTTCTCTTGAAGTTGGTTCGGGAAGGATTTTTTAAAAATTGAATTCAGGGATTCCTAGAGGCGCGAGCGGTAAGCAAATCAGTCCGCACCTTCGAAGTGCGTGTTTTAAATATATTTTTTTCTTTCTAGCTTTGATTCACAAGCTTCGCCGACTTTTGAGTGTTCGGCTAAAAAATTCTGCTACACCTTTTTGTAGTTTGGCTCAAATAAAGTGATTTAATCTGCTTTTTTGACTAAAAATGAGTAAAACTAAATAATACCTGTCTACGTAATTTCCAAGGCTATATAATAAAAAAAAAATCTTATCCGAGTATTCAGTTGGGATTTAATGAGGGACGGGGGAGTTTAGCTCCTTTCGCTTTATTATATACTTTTTTAAAACTTGTTAAAATGAGGCATAAACAAATATATTTGAGTCCTGTATCGGGCATATTTTTTTTTCTAAGAACTGACTCGATGCTAGATAAATCGATAGAATCAATGTCCCATTTCCGACCATATGATTCGGATCGGGGCATGTACGGTTTCTAGGATGTTATAATATATTGACAATTAGCGATCATAAGATTCAATAGCTTTCGGATATATTTTAGAAAATAAAATTAATTATCTTTTTTTCATTATTAACTTTATCCCATTTGTCACTAATACTAAATATTCAATCACATTATTAGGTAGGAAGATATGCATTGCTATTCATGGCTCCATATAGCAATACAAATAAACCCAATCTCACCTTTTTAATTTGTCTAATTTAATTGTTTTTTTTTTTAATTTAAAAAAAACAAAAATTTTTTTTAAAAATGTTTTTATTTTTTTATAATTGTGATTTGTTTCCTTATATTAAAAAACTTTTGTTTTTAAATTTTCGTTTTTAATAAATAAAATAATAAAAAATAAAATAATTATAATTATAATACAATTACTTTTTGGGCGATCCAAAAATGTCCTACATGGAGAATGGATCAATTTTCATCGATGCCGTATTTTTAATAAGAACGAATAAAATAAATTGTTCAAAATTTGAATCCTTTTATTTATTATTTATTTTTTTGATGATATTATAATTTTTTTTTTGCCACAAACCGCATTATTTTTGATAAGAGGAAAAGTGTAAAAATGGAATCAGAAAAAAAAAGAAAGTAAAAAGATTAATTTATTTAGTAAAAATATTATGCCAAGATTAATCAATATATCGTTGTAAATAAATTTTTAAAAGTTAAAATGTTATATAAGTAATACATTTTGATTTACTTTTCAGTTTTACTTTTTTTTAAAATATAAATTTGGTACAAAATAAAAAACTCAAAAAAGAAATATATAATATAAATTATAATACGTTCAAGAAGGGGAAGCCTATTTCTATTTTATCTCAACGACGAATGTAATATTTTTTTTTTGAAAAATCTTCTCCCGGCGATTGAATAAACGAAAAAAAAAATTCTATATAAATTTTTCGCTTAAAATAAAAATCCATTAAAATATTTATCATGTTTTATTTCTTTCTTTTCCATTCTTTTTCCATTCTTTTTTTATTTAAATATTTTTTTTTAAATCTCCGTTCTTTTTATTTTAATTTTCAATGTATAACATTTTTTTCTTCTTTTTTTGGGAAAGTGTTTCCTGATATGAAAAATTTTTCTTTTAATTATAAATTGGCTGACTACATCTACCAAAAAAAAAGTATCATCATTCATATTATGTCGAAATCTATATTTTTTTTAAAAAAAAATGGTGTTCAGAATTACTATTCTGAATAAAATCATATAAAGCTTGGTGTCCTAAAAGCGTATTGTTCTATCTCCAATATTTTTTTAGTTAAGCAAATAAATTTAAATAAGAATATAATGTCGTAGGGAGTTTTAACATACTCATGGCTATGCTTCATGCTTCATTGATCCAAATTCTCAGCAACTTTTTAAAACTGCGCAATCATGTCGAAATACCGGAATATATTTTATATTCCATGAATTTTACACATTTTTGCCCTAAATTTTGGTGTTTAAATAATGAGGAAAAATGTATATGTATAGAAAAATTAAAATAAATTAGCAGTGGTCACTTACAAAATTTCAAGGCCAAATTGTTTGAAATTTGCAACTGCAGTGTGGATAATACTCGGTATATAATATATATATCTCAAGTATACGATTTAGCTAAAATCGAGGTTTTCAAAAATTAGAAAAGGAGCTATATAAGTATTTCGGTTTTAAAAATATGCCTAAATAATCAGATGAAATGAATTAATTCGCATGAATGTATACAAAAAAAATCTACCGGGGATGGTCTATATATGCTTGGACCTAATATTTCACCCTCTACATTCGTATATCTTATTTACGGTCATAATATATATATATAGGTGAGACTGGGACTTGGTAAACCCCGGGGGCAAACTAATCTCATTTTAAAATTATCTAAACTAAAAGGTTTAAATTTTATTTCTGGCTAAGGAAATTTCACTTTGCACCTACCCCCTCTTGGGTACGCCTATTTTTATATCCATACTTATAACAAAATTATTTACTATGATTTTTTTTAAAAAAACCGATTAAACACCCTCCTTAATTTTATAATTCTATAAAATTGTCTCGGAATTTTACTTTATCTACGTAAGAATTACAGGGAAAAAAACATACTTGACAATACTATAGATATTTTTTACTTAATAAAATTTTCTCATCAAAATTTGTGTTGAAAATTATTTTGAAAAATTTTTTTTGTTTTTAAACATAAGGCTTATGAAAGACGTTATATTTCGTATGGGACAATTGTAAAATACACACTAGATAAGTTTTACTTTACTAAACAATCTGATTGAGGGTAGAAAATCAGCTACTATAATCGTTTTCAATTTCACCGTAACCAATTCATCTTATTTTGGTCACATCTTTCAAAGATGTCACAAGTCTATTTATTTGCTGTATCAGATTTTCTAAAGATGCCACAAGTCTATTTGAAGAAAGTAAGAAAGAAAATTTTTTTTTATGCTAACGCTACTAAGTTATGAAAGTGTCAATGCTACAGCTGGAGACATTGAGTTTCATATTTAATATATGATAGAAATCGATTCTTTATATATATATCGCTTATTTAATTATTTATTTTTATTATAATTGCTTTAGTGCATCTATATCCCTATTTTTAATTTTGTTAACAGTTTTAAAAAATTATTTGTTTTGCTAATAACCTTTTTACTTATAAAGGTTACCGAACGGATTAAGGGTTAATAAGTATTTAAGCACTACATATTAGTTTAAGCTCTGGAATTAGTGCTTTCAGAAGTTTTGCAAGACTGCGTCTTGATATGAAGTATAAAATTTTTGAAAATTTAAATCGAATCAAATCACATTAATTTCATAATTTTTTCTTATTTTGTCAATAAAATTTTCTTTTTTTAAACTATTTAATATCCTAAAAATCAAACGGAACAAATAAATAAAATGTACTAATTAGTGGAATTTCTTCCATATATCAAATATTTACCTGTGTTTTCTTTGGTTTAAATTCTTGAGTTCAAAACTATTTTTTTTAAAAAAATTTAGATCCATTCTATAAGCAGTTTTATTAATATGAGCCTATTTAATTGAATACATCTTAGATAAAGCAAAAATTATCAAATGAAAATATTTCATAACTGTTACAACAGAGTAATATTTTCGATTTTATGTTGGCTAATATAATGGGTATTTTTTTTAACCTGATATAATATGATATATGCAAGCATAGAGTTTTAACGTCACAACACAAAACACAATCACAGGTAATTGTTAACCTGGAAATCTAAATCACGCAAATAAATAAGTGAAATGTGATAGATGAAAAATGACATGTGGTTCTGACTGATTGACATTTTGATAAAACGAATATTGAGCTAATATTTAATTTTCAGGACTCGGGTGGAACTACAGGTCGGGCTGCCTCCAATACCCCGACCCAAGCCCTAGAAAAAAGTCTTTAATACTTGAGCCCCCCGAGATTTCAGACAGCCCGTGTAGGACTCTACTAATTGGGTACTAATGGTTAGTAAGAATTAGTGTTTCCAATAGCTTGCTTAGCTTCACATTTGTTATAACTTAATTTCTACTTGTGTTTTTCAAGACTAATTGAGGAAATAACAGGTATTAGCCAGGTACTTATTAACGTGAACCATATATTTAGTTCTTCTATATTTTTTTCTTTTCTAGCGAGATGCGAATTTTATCTCCATTTTCTAATAAATTTTTCTTTATACTGTGTCTATTAATGAATTAAAACAATATACAATTAAGCTCTGATAATTCTATTTCTAACAAAATTTTGGGCAAATAATTTTTTTCTTTATATGAGCAGGCAACTATATAAATTAGAGTACTCATAGTCATAGCCATTGAAAACTGCAAAACATTGACATAGATTTTTTAATGACATAGTCGCATTTCAATTTAAATTATGGAGTTTCAAGATAGTTTCTAGCTGTAAAATTGTTAGTACATTTATGTATCCCAGGTAAATTTTCTGCCTTCCTTATATGTGTTATGCTATCTGGTCTTTTCCTATGTGCTGAGTTGAGCCCTAAGATTTCTAATGTAGATGAAGCTTACTTTAATGAGAATTTCACATGTATGTTGTTGCAATTTGTTTACTCCCTATCTTCCTAATCTATCCTCTACCCCGAGATTTGAGTCAATTTTATAACAGCCAGATTAAGATTTTAGCCAAAATAATTTTATGTAAGTCTCGAGATTTAGAAAATCTCCAGACTTACATAATATTATTTTGACTAAAATCTTGATCGGATCATTTTAAAAAATCACTCTAATTGTGCCGTTTAACAACACTACCCTACTTTCAAAGATATAGAAACAGATGGCTCTTACTCCTTTCCCTGTTTATATAGATATTGGGGAAGTGAGGCTCTACTAATAATAATTAAAATTTATTGCTTCCCTATTATATTTGAGTAATGGCTAAATTTCGGTTAATTCGGCTCAATCTTCAGACGCTTATCTGAGAAAATTCTTTAACATTAAGGGGTTTTAATTTATTTTAGTTTCTTAAGGACCCCTTGGCCAAAGTGATAGTATTCGGCTAAAAACTTGGTTTAGCCGAATTTTTAACCGATTAAAAATTGGCTTAGGCAGCTAAAAATATAGTAATTAAATTACCCAACTGTATTCTAAACTAAACGCTTCGTCACTATTAGACACCTTCAGTAAAAAACGCAAACATTGGTTAAGTTTTATTAAGAGGGTGGTGGTGTTTCAAAATATAGGTATCTATATTTCAATTTAAAATCACGTTTGAAGAAATCTATCGAGAGGTAATATAATAATTAAGCGTGATTTATGATTCATATTTCCCCTGAACATTAAAATATAAAATTAAGATATCGGCATAAATTTTTGAAATTTACATATCATTTTTTTATTTACGACTATATTAAATTAAATCGAAGTAGAAAGATAATCATAATCTATAAATAAAACTGATAAATAAACACGTTTGTAAACAGCTAGAAATTATCTAGTAACTTAATTGATATATTTTATTTTATATTTTTCACAGTTCGCAGATACAATATAATTCTTAATAAATATAATTGTAGACAAAATATATACATTTGGCGAGTATATAGACTAAAATTTTTATAATTATAATTATATAAAAATTTTAAAATTCTTGTTTATCATTGAATTTGTAAACACATGATTATACATTTTTTATAAATGCGCATTTCAAAGTCATAGCAAAATTTATAAAATTTCGACAGTCATTCAATATTTTGTATTATTAATATATTTTAGGCCATTTTATAGATTTATTTTATATATAATAACTTAATACCCGTTGATATCTCGGAAAATATTTTCATAATATAAATTAGAACATATTAGCAAATAATATAAATTAGATCATATTAGCAAAATGGATTTAACTTCCTGTGAATCATGGAAAGCACTTCAGAAGTATTTTGAGGCAAAAGGCAGGAACATTAGTATGAAAAAAATGTTTGCAGAAAATCCTACAAGAGCTAAGGAATTCAGGTATATATAAATTTTTAATTTCTACTGACTAATTTAATATTAGGTATACTATATTAATTTTATTAAAACATTGGGCAAAATTTTTATTATCAATTATTCTTATTTTAAAAATTATTATTTATACAATTTTTTTTCAGTATTTCAGATTGATACTATAAAGTTATGTAATAAATAAATTGGTTGGTTACATATATCTCTGGAGTATTAAGATTTTAATGTATAAATTAATCAATTAAAAAACAATTACAAACTAATTGTAAATGGCCTTGAATGATAATTGGCAAACAATTATGTATTTTGCTAACATAAAAAATATATTTGACATTTCTTCAAGTGTTAAATTATTGATATCTTATATTCATTCAAAATGCCCAATTTCACTTTTATCATATAACCTAGCAATTAAAATTTTCACTTTGAGGATTATATAAAAATTTAGAATTAAAAGTAACATTCTTGAATTTATTTTTCATAGACATTCTTCACATAATTTGTCATAGTTGTAGATTAGAATTTGTTTAAATTACATATTAAAATGACTTTTTGTTAAAATTCCAACTTTCCATACCAAATCTATATTAGTATGCCATAAGAAAGAAAGAAAAAGAAAATTTTTAAATAAAATATAGATATCGAACATGCTAATAAATTATTTACATCCATTTGATAATTAAATTAAAAATCTAAAAATATCAGATCTGCAGAGGCACCTATTTTCAGGCCTTTCCCACGTAAATATTTTGATATAATTTCCATTCCATGTCCCATTGTCTTGATTGACCTGGCTTGGGTTTAAGATTTTCTTCTTGGCCTATATTTTTAAGATTAATATTAGAAATTTTTTGATCGACTTTTACAAATTACGTGATACGTGAAATATAACGCATATGCCCTCTAACTGTTGAGTAAACAACAGAGCTACGCTAGGTATTCCTCACTTCCATCTAATTGGAAAAAACGAAATTAATTTGGGTACGAAAGTAAAAAAATGCGAGGAGCCCTCTACACGTTTGTGGGCAAGCCGCACGTACTTGTACGCACTTAGGCATCCATAGGCTCCAAGAGAAAGAGCGGGGCAGAGATAAAGAGCCTATGCCCAAGAACTGCTGCATAAGTAATTACTTTAAGGGTGGGTTGTGGCTGATTTTAAGTTTAAAAAAATTTTGTTCAGGCATATATTGTTTCAAACAACATTTAAAATATAAAGTACATACCAATTGAGTTTTAGTTTGTCCTGATCTAGTAGCAACACAGTGGTTTAGAAATATTAAGAAATTATTTATTTCAGATATCTATCCTTAATACGGAAAAGTTTTTTGATAAGTTTTTGCAATTATTTAGTTTGATGAATTGCTTCATGTTTAAGTTAAGTTCCATAACATCTTTTATTGTTTTATAGTACCATAGGGATTTATATTTAGTGTATTCTTTTTTTTATAAGTGTATACCCATTTAATTGCATCATGAATTAGATTATGTTCTGAGTTCCTTATTATGTATGAGAGGAATTGAATGCACCGTTTTTTTAAGGTAATGTTTATTGGGGTGTGTTTTGATACCTTCCATAGATTATTGTTGGATATTACTCTTGGGTAGAAGATTCCGTTAATGATTCGGAGGCAGTTATTTATGAATGATTGTAATTTTCTGTTCTCCGTTTTGTTTAATTCTCATAGATCTCCTCCATATAGCAATATTGGAATAACTGTGGAATTAAAAATTCTTAGTCTGGTATGTACAGATATTTCTTTTGTTTTCCATATTTTCATGTATTTATAAAAGGCTCCTCTTGCTTTTTGTATTCTTATTTTCAGCTCTTCTTTATAACCTTCTGTGTTGTCAAATATGACGCTTAGATATTTTATTTTGTCAACTATTTTGATTTCATTTCCATCGATTGTGAAATTTAGATTTTGAGTTGCGTTTGGAGAAGAAAGAATACAATTTTTGTTGAAATTTATTTTTAACCCTATTCTTAGGCTAAGGGTTCCTAATAAATATAGCATATCTTTCGCTTCTATTTTGTTTTCTAAACGTATTGTTGTGTTTGAGCTTATTTCTATTAGATTTGCGCATCCTAGGACCTCTTTTATAATTTTACTGATTATAATATTAAACAGTAACGGTGATAGAGTACAGCTTTGTTTCACACCTTTTTCTATTCTGAAGGTGGGGGATATTTTATTGTTGACTTTAAAGCAGGCAGATAGTTTAGAGTAATGATTTCTCAGAATGTAGATAATATTGGGTTCGATCCCACTTTCCAAGAGTGTCCTCCATAGGGCCTCGTGATTCACAGTATCGAATGCTCTACTAAAATCTATAAAAGTGAAGAAGGCAGGGATTTTATATTTGTAGCATTTTTGTATTGTTATTTTTAATGCTAGAATTGGCTCTAGAATATTTTTATTTGGCCTATAAGCACAGATGTATTTGGGTAGTAAGTCTGGAATTGAAGACATGATCCTGTTTTTTAGAAGGACCATGAAAATCTTAGATACTGTAGATGTAAGGGCTACCGCACGATAGTCTTTAAACTCTCTTGGGTCATTTATTTTGGGAAAATTGCATAAATAGGACTTATTCCATTCTACAGGTGTTTTGCCACTATCCCAGATTTTGTTATACAGAGATAACAGGAAAGAAGATACAGTTTTGGGTGCTGTTTTTAGATGTTCCGCTGTTATATTATCAAGCCCAGGGGCTTTATTATTGCGTAATTTTTTAATTACTTTTTCGATTTCCTCAGTGGAGAAACCGGATGGGGGTGGAGTTACATGCTCATTTGTGTTTGTCTGGCAGACGGCTTTCCTTGAATCAAAAACTGTCATATAGTAATCTAACCATAATGCTATTTGTTCGTCCTGGTCCGAAATTAAATTTCCATTTGCTAAAAATAACAATACAAAAATGCTACAGATATAAAATCCCTGCCTTCTTCACTTTTATAGATTTTAGTAGAGCAGCATTCGATACTGTAAATCACGAGGCCCTATGGAGGACACTCATTGGAAAGTGGGATCGAACCCAATATTATCTACATTCTGAGAAATCATTACTCTAAACTATCTGTCTGCTTTAAAGTCAACAATAAAATATCCCCCACCTTCAGAAAAAAAGGTGTGAAACAAGGCTGTACTCTATCATCGTTACTGTTTAATATCATAATCAGTAAAATTATAAAAGAGGTCCTAGGATGCGCAAATCTAGTAGAAATAAGCTCAAACACAACGATACGTTTAGAAAACAAAATAATATCTTATACCGATGTCATAGTCATCATATCGACTAGCTTCGAAGAAACGAAAGATATGCTATATTTATTAGGAACCCTTAGCCTCAATGGGGTTAAAAATAAATTTCAAAAAAACTTGTATTCTTTCTTCTCCAAACGCATGGGCAGCGGGTTCCTTGGATGCCAATTATATCTAATTTCATATATGCAAAATCTCTAAGCAGTACTGTTAATTTATTTTTCATTGCGTTTATATTTAGAGACGCAATCCATAACTTAGCATAAACTGTGTGCTCCGAATTTATGGGTGCCATATTATTTACCGTTCTAAGATAGGAATCAAAATCTAAAAGTTTTGTAGACCAAAAAGAGAAATCAAAAGAATAACTATATTATTATTAACTATATGTTTCTCAAATGTGTTAAAGACTGGAGATAGGAGTATATAATTTAGTAACAATTCCTAAGCTTGGAATGGACTCCATATAACGAAAATACTCTACTGAAGCTGTTGATTATTTTATCGTGAATTAAATGGTCTTGCTAACCATAATTAATTTATTATTTCATCGGAAAACATAATTTTATTAAACGGGTCAGTTGTAGTTTGGAATTTTACCATGATTGATAGATAAGAGTTTGGAGATATGGAATTAGTCACGTTCCATTGCCACTTCGGTTTTATTATTTGTTCAATTTTAAACATATTTGGGGTTTAGAAGACAGGATAAGAAATATGTCGGTGGAAGTATTATAATAATGTTGATTTTCAGGATGGTGGATAAAAAATAACCATATGATTATAATTGAATAATAAGCTATTTAGACCTAATTAATCTTCTTTTTTTTAAAATTTAATAACCAAATTCCCCCCAAAGCAAATTTGCCTTGTTTTCATAAATATCATTTATAGCTAATAAAGAATTTATTTTCTAAGACTAACCTCTTCTTACATATCAATATAAAAATATTTAGTAAAGGTTAATTAATTTTTAAAATACGACTATAAATTCAAAATTTTTAGAAAAAAATGAGCGATAACTTAGAACGATTTTTTATAAAAATATGACATAGCCATACAATAAGTGGACCTAAAGCCCTCCAATAAAATTTATGAGATTAAACCTCACTTAATGATGCCCCCCCCCAACTTAGCTAAATTATCTCAATCATGCCTATGAGTTATGTCATTCATAAATCATCTATGATGTCGATTAAATATTTACTTTGTTGAAGATATAATTACTTTTTTTTAAAATATGCATATTTTAAATAATAGCATAACACTGCCTACACCCGAGGGAGATTTTCTGGTCGATTACTCCAAGAATCTAATAGATCAAGACATCCTAAAGATGCTCCTCGCATTGGTATGGTATATTATAATTTATATTTTCGTAATATATTTGAGCGGGATCGACTAGTAAAAATTGAGGTTTATTTCGGAAGCCCCGTTGACATTTATAATATTCACTAATATGGCGCGAACGATTATTACGGAGGGAGAAATCGAAGTGTTTTTGACACCTTCATTATTGTCGAATATTGTTTTTAAAATGAAATAAAAAAAACGATTATGTATCCACGACTTTAAAAATAGTGTTTTTTTTTAAAAAATTATCTAACTTTTTGGCCAACTCTAAAACGACTCAACGAAGTTTTTATTCTGACAAAATAAAAATTGTCTCAATTTTCAAGTTGAGTCTAATTCTTAGAGATATAACTTAGGTTTTTTATATATACACCGAAAAGCTTGAACGTTACCATATTGGAGGTTGACACAAGGCCGCATTCATAGTGGCACCCGATCCGGCACGATTTAAATTTTCTTTATTAAAATTAATAATTTATTTAGATTATTTTCATGAATAGAATTGAAGATATAACTAATATTAATAAAGAAAAATTGATCTCATTAACATTATTTAAAAAATCGATCAGCTGTTATATCGTGTCGGACCACTATAAATGCGGCCTAAAGCTAGGTGACTTAAACGACACTTACCATAAAAGAATATATTAACATGAATGCGTTTTAATTTTTTTATCATTTACAATTAAATTATAATTCCCATCCACTGTACTAGGCGGAGGAAAGAAAAGTGGCCGATATGAGGGAAGCCATGTTCACGGGACAAAAGATAAACTTCACGGAAGATAGAGCCGTTCTACACACCGCCCTGAGAAATAGATCAAATAACCCCATCATGGTGGACGGTGTTAACGTATGTAGTCCTAAATCATTTAGTCTTCATTTTTAATTGGGAATATGTTTTATATAAGACAACTATTTATTTATTTTTTAATGTTTGGGGATTTTATGTAATTTATTATTAATTTTTTGTTTTTTACCACTAATTTCTACCTTTTTTTAAACCAACCTTATTTATATTTTTAATCAAAATTTTACTTTATCTCATAATTTAGTATATATATTCCAATGATGGATAGTATAATATACCCTTGATCTAAATGCGAACTTAGTTACAATATATTGCATAATTACATGGTAAGGTTGGGTAAAAACATCATTTTTAAAAAAAATAAAAAGCAAAAGGCGATTTATTTGATTTAAATCAAATTTTATTAAAAAAATACTCCCGAGACGAGGGTTCTTAATGGAACATGTATTCATTTTATTAGATTAAATCGGGTTTTTCCCGTGAGATGAACATACAATCATTTAATTAGCAATATTGAATTAACTAAAAATTATTTTATCAATATTTAATATTTGCCCATTTATGATGACAATACAATTCTAAATAGTTAAATTTAAATGTAATGTTTTAGACTATTTAAATTAAATCATTTTTACATTAATGGTAGAATTAATTGATATTTATAAACTGCATTGTATTAATTCTTATCATATAAGCTCAGGTTTGAGCAACGAACATCTGCTAATCCCTGCATAATTATTGGAAAAATAAAAAATTTATATTTACTTTATGAGCGTATATCTCTTCTTCTGGAACTTTACACCTAAAAACTCATTTCGATTCATTGAAATTTCTTTGACTCGAATAATATGATTGCACTCATAGTACATCTATATAATTAATAAATTAGTATATTCCAAGTTAAGTGATGAAACTTGTTTAGGTCTATCTTCTACGCTAATTCAGAAAGGAATCTATATTAGTTTGAATTATTTCAAATTGTTAATAATGTACCGCTATTTTTTGAGCACCTAAATTATATATTTGAATTCAAGCTAAATTTTATTAGAACCAAATATAAATTATTATTCAAATCATGCTAATTTACGGGGCTGAAAACAAATATTAATGGGTGGATTGTCAGGTTTCAATGAGCTACTCACAAAATTCCATATTAAACAATAAATATAATAATAATTTGTTTTTATTTTCTTTTTAGGTTATGGATGAGATAAACGGTGTTCTAGCTCACATGAAGGAGTTTAGCGACTCTGTAAGAGACGGTACTTGGTTAGGTTATACCGGAAAACCCATTAAAGACGTCGTTAACATAGGCATAGGAGGTTCAGACTTGGTAATATAAAACGAAACTGGTTGTATATTTTTATATCATTAATTACTCATTCACTGGGTATAACGAATTTTATGGCGGAATTTCTCGCCAAGGGATTAATGTTTTTTTAAAAAAATCTCTCTGGAGAAGACTCGAGCAACTTGGCATTTAGGCATTAAAACATGATATTCTTTCATCATGAAATATGAGATTTGAAGCAGAGATTTGCTGATACCGATCTATCGATGTTTATGATTTATTTTCATTCATTTTGGTTCAAACAAATATCCAAATGGTGGGAATTTTTTTTAATATAACCACAAACAATAATTAATTTTTAAAAATAAATCAAAAAAAAATTTTTATCTAATTTTTAAAATTATTAATGTTTTTCTTTAAAATTAATGGTTAAAAACGGCTTAACATTCCATTAAGAATATTTAAATAAGTCTTGCTTAAAATTTATGTTCAATTTGTTGGTATTTTTGGAAAAATTGATAAATCTTGAATGATGTTACAGATATTTTTATTGATGATAACAATCAATTTCTTTTTCAAAAAAAAAATTAATTATCGCGATTTCAACTACTAACACTTTTAACCATGCAAAGCATTGGCTTTGATATTGATGCAACTCGCATTTTAATGAAACCATGCGTTGATTGATCCAACTGTATAATCTATACATGGGTCATTAAGCCCCACCGACTTAACTTAAATATTTATTTTTTAAAAAAAGGTTTTCTCTTAAATATATTTTATAGATATGGGCGTATATTTACAAATAAGGTTTAATATATTAAAAGAATCAAATATAATTGAATTTAAAAAAAATTAGGGTCCAAGTATGGTGACATCCGCTCTAGCAAGCTTTTCTAAACCCGGTATATGCACATATTTCGTTTCCAACATTGACGGGACTCACCTCAAAATGGCTTTAAATCTCTGCGATCCAGAAACGACCCTTTTTATCGTGGCTTCTAAAGTAGAAGATTTAACACTATTTTTGTTTGCTTTAAAAGAGAAATATATATTTGCCTTTTTTGAGGCTCGGTAATTTCATATTTTTTATATACCTCGGCCTCTAAAGGAGCCAAAGCGGCTCTGGCTGCGGGCCCATATAAAAATTGAGTTAAATACAAAAGTAGCTTATTATGATTTTTATATTCCAAGTTATTATCATATTAAGCAATCGAAAGATATTCGAAGTGCTAAAATAATTACTTGGTTTTATCGGAATTTATGCATTAATCGGTGGTTGGGACAGAACTCTAAAATATATATGTCGCTGTTGGAGTTCTAATTCATTAGATTTGGTGGGTATAAATGTAACGCATTTCGAAATCAATCTTGATGCTGATAAATAAATTTAGGGCTAATGAAATGAGATGGGCTTGGCAAGCCCAGGATATAATAATTTTTTTTTAAAGTGGAAATCAACTGATTCATTAAAGATACAAATTTTTCTAGGGATGTTATACAATTTAACAAATTTTTTTTTTTTTGAATTTCCAAAAATGCCATAAGACTTTTACAACTATGGAAACCATTACTAATGCCGTTTCCGCCAAGGAATGGTTCTTGGAACACGCAAAAGATGTAAGTTATATTATCGATAACATTATATTACTTTATCAATATTTTCTAATTCATTGGGTAATATTTTTTTTATTCTCATAAATATTAATGTTGCAGGGCAGTAAATTAATCAAAAGTGGGCAATATTTTTTAAAATTAAGGTTTTGGAGCAGTATTTTATTAAAATATTGAGCCATAAAAACGTTCGATTAATTTAATAATTGTTCAGACAGTTTGTAATTAAAAAAAATTATCGCTTAAAATGAATCAATATCATCAACCAATCATAAACTGAAAGTGTTTTTTCATTTTTTTAAATTTAATATTTATAAATTCAGGAATGTGATTTGAAAATTAAATGCAATCTCAACTCAATATCTGCCACTATATACAAATTTTTTTAAAAAATATAATTTTTAAATGATACTTAAAATAAATATAATACACATCAAAATAAAAAAATTCAAAAATCAATTCTTAATAAATAACGTGCTAAAATTTCTATCAACTTACCAAACGATTTTTAAACTGTCCATTTAATTTATGTACTGCTCAGGTCTAAACGAAACTTGTAAATTAATTTAATAACTTGCTGAAATTAATAAAATACTTACCAAACGATTTTTAAACTTGCCCATTTAATTTAATTACTCCACGAGGTATATATCTTATTTATTTATTTTAAAAAACTGGCTTTTGAACCCTTTGTTAGAAAGGAAGGAATAAAGAAATAAATAAAAAAAATGGCAATCCGAAATGAGAACATTAAAAATTAATTAAACATAGTATTCTATAATTTTGTTTAATTATAATATTAGCCGGTAACGGTAGCAAAACATTTCGTGGCCCTCTCGACTAACAAGGTAAAGTGTAAGAAAATATAAATTTTTTTATTTCCTGATTTTTTTTTTATAAATGAAATTCTTAATCGAAATTTAAGTTTTGCCACTTATTACATTTTCCTTCATTCTTTTCAAATTTGAATGGCGCTTAACTGTCCATTAACGCGAACCCCAAATTTCTATTTATTGGCTAGATATTCTGTATATTTTTAGCCGTCAATCTTAGTTTTTAGCCGTCAGTCCTAGTTTTTAGCAGTAAATTTTAGTTTTTAGCTCAAAACTGTAATCAGCTTCAATTTTAATAAATAAAAATAAAATTTTTATTTTTTATTAATTTTTTATTTTATATACTCCTTGGATGAAAAATTTTTTTTAGTTTAAATTTTATTTTACAATGTATTTTTTTTAAAAAAAAACAATGATTCCATTTGGCATCTATGAGCGCCTAAATACCAAAATAATATCATCAGGAGGAATAAGAATGTTAGCGATATAATTTATATGGTCAGATTTTATGTGCGATCAACCAGTAATAGAAGGTGTATCATAAAAATTAAAAGAAATGGAACGTTTATTAAAACTAATGAAATACAAGCAAGAATTATATGTTTTTAGCCCGAGAATTAATCGAATACGATTGAATTTATCATATAATTCTTCGTAGATCATTTTGTTTTTTTATGCATATAATATCACTAAAGTTTAATTGGGATTTTTACGAAAAAGATTTGAAATAATAGGCGAAATTTGATCAAAAACTTTTGAGCATTTTTATACAAATCTTGAGAGATTGAAATCTTTTAAGATTTTTTTTTATATTGAAAAGGCCATTCAAACTCTGAAGCTGATTTGCCTATTTTCAGCCATTACATTACTCTACTCCCAATGGCTCTTAATGGTCTCATAATTTAAATCTCCTGTTACTTTATAATCACCCCCACCCCCCTTTTTAAGATTTAGTGGAAATCTTAATTATAAGTTAATTTTTTTTTATTTGTTGTTATTCCTTTAACTCTTATCATTTATTTTATACAGGCAGAAGTAGAAAAGTTTGGTATCGACAGCAAAAATATGTTCGCCTTTTGGGATGTAAGATTCGTTCGATGTTGATTGACATTTTATTTAATAATAATTAATATATATAATTTTAAATTCATGCTGGAACTATCTGAAAACGAATACTACTCAAATAAATATGAGTCGATTTTTTTAAAAGTAAATTGAATAATTTACCATTCTTATTTGATTGGTGTAATTATGGATAATAACCCAACTCAAGGAATATGCAACACAAGGAAATTTTTTTAATTGGACGAAATATATATTATATATATATATATACAGTTAAAACAAGTAAGTGGATTAAAGGGTAGAAAGATGTGGATTAGGATTAATTAAAGGTTTACCACATATGGGTTTTATGAGGGTTTTAAATAAAAATTTAATCATTTTTATTAATAACTTGTTAAATCTGACAAGTCACGTTATTAATTTTTTTTTTAATGAGTTGGAATTTACTAATTCGATTCGTTTTCGAATAAGTCTAAACATGAATCATAATAAAGATACTAATTATTTGCTGCTTTTTTGATTTGCATGGCTTCAGCGAATGAAATGTATACTAGTGATCTGCATTGGGCCTAATTTTTCAATCCCGGCCCGACCCGAAATTTTTTTAAAAAATTTTGCCGGTCTAGCTCAGCCCGAATTTGTTTAAATAGAAATTCATATTTTTAAAAAATTTTTTACTCAACATAAAATTAATGAATTTAGATATATTTAATCCAAGGCCCTACCCGGCCCTAATTTTTTTAAAAAATATTTGGCACGACCTAGCCGAACACGATTTTTTTTTTTTTAAAAATAGGTCCCTCAGATCTCTAATATATAAATATTCATATATAAGTGGTGATTATCATTTCATTATAATCTAATATTTGGGTGATATTTTTTTTCGTTCTTTCTCTCATCTATTCATAATTTTATATATTTATTTAATCTGAAGTGGGTAGGGGGAAGATATTCCGTATGGTCAGCTATCGGTCTATCCGTCGCCATCAGTATAGGTGAGTCACTTATTTATCTTTATCAATTATTAATTTTATATAAAGAGATCATTATATTATGGAAGTTCTGATTATTTTTGGCCATTTAGAACCAAAAACTTAAAAGGTTATTGAAATACCTTTTTTTAAGTTCCTATTTGTGCTTCGAGGAATGGGAAGGGGGGGGGGTGTATTGTATAATTTTATATATTCTATATCCCCGGGCCTTTATATACATATTGGGGGAAAAACATAAATTATGTAGGTATGGACAATTTCGAATCCTTTCTCGCTGGTGGCCATTTCATGGACAATCACTTTCGCTCAGCCGAATATAACCAAAATGTAAATTAATTTTTAAGAAAACATAAAAACTCATAAAATTAGTTCGTAAGAATATACGATATAAGTACGAAAGGGGCAGTGAATGAATGAATTATTTGTTAAATAGCTTATAATAAAAACCACGCCAACATAGTCGTCTTTGAATATTGGAGTGCTTTATTTTTTTTGTTCATGACTTTTATTTCTAATATTATATCGTGGTAAATTTATTGTCCAAATTGACGGAACATATGGCATAAAGAATTAAAACTAGTGTTGTTAAATGACTCGATTGGAGTCGATTTTTTTGCTAACTCAATATTTTCTCCAGAAAAATATAACGCAAGCCTCAAGATTTTAAAAATCGTTTGGTAAAATACACTCTACCAATTTTGTTACAAATCTTTCAAACACAAATCGTCTCAAAAATATTATAACAATATTTTATTGAAAATTTTACATTGTTCAAGCGTAAACTGTTTTTGTTTATTATAGTTTTATCTTTTTGCTAAATAATATTTTATTAAATAATTGGGAAAATTATAAAAGCAAGCCAGCGGTTTTTTAAAAATCGGCTCAAATCGAGCCAATTAACAACACTTAATTAAAAGATTTTTTTGCAAAAAAATATGATATTTATTTAATGTATTTAGACATTTTCTTAATAGAATTGAGGCAAAGATGATTAATTTATATAAACCAAATAATTTATCATAATTGCTTTAAATTACGTTTTTATAAAAATCATAAAATCATATTAAAGTAAATTTTTTACATTTACTTAAATAAAAGAAATTTGAACGAAAAAAAAAATTATGCAAAAATAATTATAATTTTGATACTAAGATTTTAAGATACATAATATTATTTTTATTAACTATTTTTTGCTTCTAAGCATATTTTATCTCATCCACTTACTTTTGGTATTTCATAATGATTATCATAACATCCATCCATTTATTAAACTAACTCATTTAAAAAAAATGTCAGTTGGAACATTCCGATAATCTAGCGACTATATCATGTTACATTTCGCTCTCCGCTTTATATAAAATATAAAAATTAAATTAATATATCTTTTTTTGAGTCTGCCTTGTCCGAGTTTTCCAAAGAAGGAATTTAGAAACAAACGAAAATGGGAATGACGATGAATGATTGAAATTTTTCTGATAATTTTTTTTATACTTCTTTTAATAGATACCCGTAATCCTCGCCATGATTTCCATATGGTATGGAAATTTTTTTCAAGCCGCTTCTCACGCCATCCTTCCCTACGATCAAGTTTTTTTTAAAACAAAATAAAAAATATTCGACCAATCATATTTAGTGTTTGTAAATCGTTTCGTTTTAGACGCCCTCCAGGCTGAGCCGAGAAAATTGTTAATTTGCCTTATTTTATTTGTGGGATCGGAAACCGTAGGCTTAGAATATACCATAGGAATGATCATTTAAGGCAATAAAACGTTGATAATTAGAGGCAATGACATATAATACCACCTAAACTGACGCATTCATTTATTGATTTAAATGTATATCAATTTAAATTAGCTGATGACACGCCTTGTTTTTCCTTTGTAAATAATTTACAGTTGACAGTTTTTTTTGTTTAATTGTTTTTTGTGTTTTTTTATAAAGATTCGTACTCGATGAGCAGACGGTATATTATAAATCTGGTTTGTGAGATATAGGTTAAGAAATACGTATACTTTTCTTTATACAAAAATAATGATAACATAATATTTATCATTGATTTTCCCTTTTTATTTTGGTTTCGGTCACCTTAATTTTTTTTTTGAATCCTTATATGAATTCTTGAATCATTCTCAAAGCGTGATGTTGATTTTTTGTTAAAGTGTTTTGTAGTCGCTTAGAGCAAAGCCATATAACGAGACGTTAGAAAATGGAAGCGAATTATTCTGAATATTTTTTCTTCTCATATATGTAAATGATAATTAAAAACAAAAATGGTAAGAGACTTACCTTTGTTATTACTACAAATTTCTAATTGCATTCATTCGTTTAAGTACATGAACTTATTTCCGGCTTACTTCCAACAAGGCGATATGGAATCTAACGGCAAATACGTTACGCGTAGTGGAAAACGCGTTACTTATCACACCGGGCCCATCATATGGGGCCAGCCCGGAACAAACGGACAACACGCCTTCTACCAATTGATCCATCAGGGAACCAGGCTGATTCCCTGCGATTTTTTGGCCCCTGTAAAGACCCATAATCCTATTCATCACGGACTACATCAACAGGTATAAATTAAGATTGGAAATATACTGATATCTGCTAAAAAAAATTGGTAAAAATTAGTCTACATGGAATACAGAAATTTACTGGGAAAATAAATAATTTCAAAGGAGAATTTCTTGTAATAAATTTTAATGTAAATATTGCCAATTTGAGAATATATGCTGTTTCAGAACATAGTACATTTTATACAATATAAATATTTATGCTACATTATATACACACACACATATATATTATATATATACGTAGATGTTGATTGCCAATTTTTTGGCCCAACCCGAGGCCCTCATGAAAGGTAGAACTCTTGAGGAAGTTAAAAAGGACTACACCGATAAAGGGCTTGATGTAGAGGACGAAAAAATCAAAAAGATAATGGTGCACCGAGTGTTCGAAGGAAATAGGCCCACCAATAGCATGATATTCCAGAAACTGACTCCCTTCAGCCTGGGCATGCTCATAGGTTTCTTTTTTTTGGATAAAAATAATGGAAGAGTTAGTGAGTGATTTTTATAGGAAACCTGTTCTTATAATCTATTAATTTGATAAGAAAATTTTTTGTTTCAAGTGATCATATTTAACAAATCATTCAAGGTGTATTACATTTGATATGAGATTCTAATATATATTACAGAGAGATGTGTCGTGACTATGAGGTATGATTCCGGTTCGGGACACCCCCTAATCCAAAAATACATGATTCATATTTAATATATGCATTTTTTTAAAATTATATGTGTTCATTATTAAATTGATTAAAAGATAATTTAAATGGTATAAATTTTTATTTTCCTTGTGAATAATTTTACTCTTTATAAACTTTCGTCGTTTTTAATAACTTATTTTCTTCGTGATTATTGTTACTGCATTATCCTCAAACGATAAATCTGATCATAATATGATATTCGCGACTCTACTATCAACTACATGCACAAATGAGATGTAATTTTCTACATTTAAAAGGTTGAAAATTTACCTAAGGGTAACTTACTACACAATCAAGTAATAATAGATTACTTATTAAATATATACCAAGATCCCATTAACCATAAATCTATTAGAAGAAATGGCTAAAGATCCGATGATAGATATAATATATATATTTATAATCAATGTTTACCCAGTTAGTTATCTGTTGAAAATTTATATTAAATGATGATAAATATCTTATTCAAATCGCCTACTGCAGTAAGCGAGTAAAACATGGATAAAAATTTATGATCAAATTGTCTGACGATTATGCTTCTAGAACCACAGAAATTCTTAGATTATTTTTTAAATTAAAAAAATGCACTCTAAATACTATTACAAAACTTAAATCATTTTTGCCCGTTTTTTTTAAAATTCTAATAATCCTGACTGATTATATGAATTTATTGTAACTAAATATTGTCGAAGTCTATAAAAAATATTACATATAATTGATAATGATATTCTATCAATTTAAATTTATATATATATAAATGTATTCTTTTTTTGGTATTATTATTTTTTTTTATCTATCTTAATGTGTATTATAAATTTTCTAGCTTGGTTATAACTATATATTATTTAATATAAGATTCCATCAAGAATATAAGGTTATATTTTATGATTCATTAATTTTTTTAACATAAATATTAAAAAGTATCTATATATTTTGTCAAGAAATGAAAATTTTTTCAAAATAAAGGATCTTAGATACAGATACTAGTATCTAATTAAAAATTTCAAAAATATACTGAGTACAAGATATAAAAAAATCTTCTGTCACACTCTGTAGTGTCTATATCCACATTTTTTTGATAAATCAGTTCCTACAGTACTGTGTTCTTCCATATGACCAATAAAAAATGTTAAAATGTAACTTAGAATAATACTTTATTTGGATTATTACGCGATTTCCTATCTAAAATTTCTCCCGAAAAATTATGAAAAAATGGATATGGAACACTAATACTCAGCTGACGATATGTATGCATTTTTTTTCAATTATTTCTTATTGAACACATGCTCATAAATCCTTATTACGTCACCATAAGGGTACAATCTAAAGATTTATTATATATTATTATAAAATTAATTTACCCAGCCATGTACGAGCACAAGATATTCGTAGAGGGCATCATCTGGGACATCAACTCCTTCGACCAATGGGGAGTCGAATTGGGCAAAAAGTTGGCTCTAACTGCTCTGTCCGATTTGCAGGATACATCTAAGCCCGAAGCTACTGACCCTTCTTTGCACGATAGTTCTACCAACTCTTTGATAACGTTTGTCAAGACGCATCATTTGAATTAATTTTTCTTGAACATCCATCCAATCTATTATAATAAAGAATTTTTTTTCTATCGTTTGATTTTATCTTTTTTTTGGAATTTTTTTAAAAAATGGAAAATTATGAATAATATTATATTAATTTTAAACCTCTTCTTATTCTTGTTTGCTTTTGAAAATATTATAGTATTCGAGTGTTTTTAGATCTCTTAATTGGATTAATTACTATTTCTTTTAAAGTTTATAAATTTTATTATTCAATGGGTGATAGTAATACGTCTACTTCAATTAAAATCGCAGACGATATTTTCTAAATGATTTTTTCTATTTAAAATTTTGGCAAATTATTATTACGTCCCCTCTCCCACCATCGCCGCCCACAATAAACAAACTTTTAAATTATATTATCTACATCATCAAACTTTTATTGTGCACATTTTTTTGAATGATATAAATATTAATTATGAATTAATTGTTATCAATATTATTTAACTTTTTTTCAAAACTTGTCATTAAGGTACTAATATAAAATCAATGTTCTAATCAGGTCAGTTTTGCATATAAAAAATGGCGTCTTTTAGTCTCTAAAATCTTTCTACATCGTCATTTTTTTTATAATAATTATTATTGCAATTTATTTTTTTAAAAAATAATTTTTTAGCATAATTATAAAAAAACAAAACGGTTTTAAAATAAACTTTATTGAAAATTATCGTGATTTTTTTTTCTTAATTTGAAATAAAAAATACAAATTTATTTCATTTTTTTAAAATTAATCTTTTATAAAAAAAAAATATCGGATGCTACTTTAAATATTTATTTTTTTTGTAACCTTTTTATAAAATATAAAATTACTTTATATATCGAATTATTATTAATTTGTTTTTTGCTTTTTTATTCATTATTATTTGAATGCAAAAATTTAATAATTATTTATAAAAAAAATTTTTTATTTTTTTATAAATACATACAACAAATATAATAAAATTTATTTTTACCTTAATCAAAGTTTCCTTATGTATAAAATAGGACAGGTATCTCATATCCCTAACGGATATCGATTCGGGTTCTGATAAAAAAAAGAAGGATTAAGTTTAGGTCCTAAAAAATACGGTTCGGTTTGAACCTTTGAAAACCGTTTCTTATATCGTCAGCCTTACTAGAGTTAGGGTTGCTGAGTCTTCTAGCTAACAAAATAACTATTTTGTCATTTATGTTCTCTGCCACCTTAAAATATTATAGGATAATATCTAATATAAATGCATTTATTTAAAACCTCCATTCTATAATAATATGGAAAATTCGTATACTCCACAATCACTATTGTATTTTGTTTATTCATGTGAGAGAAAATCAGGGTTCAGGTTTAAAAATTTAAAATAGTTTATTTGAAACTACAGACCGACGGGGTATTATAGACCTGGGACGGGTCAGGGCCTGTTTTAGAAAACCGGGTTAAATTAAGTTCCTATTATCAAAATTTCCGATTAATAGAGTTAAATATTCCTGAATTCGGGTTCTCAAATCAATATCCTTTCGTCTGTCCTGTAAAATTGTAAAGCGTGATAATTTTTGAGACCGACATAAATTTACTAGAATTACATTTAGAGAAACTTTTTTTTAAAACTTTTATTATTGTCTGATGGGCCATGATATCAATATTATTTTTTTGATAAGTCAATGTTCCCTTTACTTCTTTAGCGAAATTTGATGGTGGAAATTTAGCCTTTACTTTTACTACTTTAAGGGATTTCTTATACTAAATTAGGCCTAAAATGTAGGTTTTCTTTGACCATTTCTTTGGAAATATGGTGCGATTAGAGTAAAAAATTTTTAATTAGTTTCAAGTTCCTTATCGATAGGTTTACACAGGTCTATCGAATAATATTTAATTCATTATTCGTTTTAAAATTTGCCTGTAGGAATAACAAATATAAACTATTCTTAAATTTTAATAAATATTTGAATTATTCATTAATTTTAGAATTAATATCTGCAAGTATCGTAATTAAATAACCTTAAAATGAATAAAAACGATGAATATTTCGAGAAGAAATAAACATCAATCTACCAAAATACACTGTTTTGCAGATTTAATTTAATTCCATATTTTTTTATTTAAAATTATTTTACTTGCAAAAAATTGTTGAAACAATATTAGATTATTATATTATCAATTTTTACAACTTAAATAATTTACAAACGGATTATAAAATATGGAAATATTTTAATTTTAAAATATGGAAATATTTTAATTTTAAAATATGGAAATATTTTAATTTAACGTATTATAAAATATATAATTACACTAATCTTGTTTTGTGTATAAGAATAAAATAATATTAACCCAATTAAATAATATTAATAAGTCAAGTTTTTGTCACGTATTCATAAATTTGGTTTTTATATTTTTCTTAAATTTAATTTTAAGAATTCGAAATTGTTTTTACTTTTTTTTAAAACTATTAGTTTTAATTGTTAATAATATTCAAAAACAATTGTACAAGTTTTTATGTTTCAGTTTACTTTTAAAAGGTCATTATAAATTGAAGTGTTTTTATTTTACCTTCAAAAACAATTCAATCAAAATATTTTATTTTTATTTTGTTTATAATAAACGTTTTTTTGTATGATTTCATCATTATGATTATTTCAATTTATTTTTGTTTGACCAATAAACATATGGTGTTCAGGAATATTCTTCATAGTGTGTCTTAGTATATTTAATGGTTTTTATATAGTGCTTTATCAAGAATATTTTTGTGTAACAAATTTCTTCTAAACATTCTTCATGCCCCAATCCACGACTAAATAATATATAAAATGTAAACGATATTCAAAAATAAAATAAGGTTTAAATTATAAGAGTCGCAATAACGTCAACCCCTCTTTAAATTAAATTTCAGCTATAGAGTTGTTCTTTCTTCTCTTTATTTCTTTCTTTCTTTCTTTCTTTCTTTCTTTCTTTCTTTCTTTCTTTCTTTCTTTCTTTCTTTCTTTCTTTCTTTCTTTCTTTCTTTCTTTCTTTCTTTCTTTCTTTCTTTCTTTCTTTCTTTCTTTCTTTCTTTCTTTCTTTCTTTCTTTCTTTCTTTCTTTCTTTCTTTTTTCTTTCTTTCTTTCTTCAATTGAGTGTTTTTGATTGTGAACTTAAGAACCTAAATATAAAATAAAAAATCTTTATTAAATAAATAACTATAATCAAATATAAAGTGAATAACATAATTAAAATAAAATAAAAGTAAAAATTATATTTTTAAAAGTAAAAATTAAAAAGTCTTCCAAGCGGAAAAAATAAAAAGTTCATCATCCTACTTGTTAAAACTCTTAAAGTATGAAAAATCTACAATTATCACGCGTTTTTTTCTCATTTACATAGACGGGCTTTTCTAAATAATAACTTAATAATTTTAATAAAACATTGTTTTTGTTTACAATTTGAATAATGCATTTTTTTGTAACGCAAAAATGCAACACTCTTCCACTTAAGTTAGATTCTCCAATCAGCGAATGACCAACTTCTTTCGATTTCGACTTTAAAGATCTGTATCTCCACCAAATCTATTTTTCTTAATCTTTAATTTCTTCTAATTTCTAACGACGGTTGTCTATTGTCTTATATTCTTCACTTCTAAGGACTGGTTGTATTCGATTACAATCTGAAATTCTTGATTTCTATCTTCTGTTTCTTGTCAACTCTTGGTATAGCTCTTTATCTATGATCTCTATAGGCAATTGACGAACTCGATTTACGCCTGTTATCACGATTCACGATGAATTCTTCTAGTCTCTTTTTAAATATATTTCGTTTTAATTCCTTTGGTAAATTATCCTAGTCTTTGCTTGTTTCTAACGGTTTCTGTAATTAATGATTAGCATATTATCTGGTAAACGATGACGACTTTTGTTAACGATTGTAGCTTGACAGCATTGGCCAGTTGTCTTGTTAGTCGCCTATTTCTAACGTTCTTCTGTATTAACCGATTGGTTCTTTAACTCTGTAAACGTTTGACGATAATTAGTCTGTTAGTTTCCAAGAATTCTGGTCTCTTTGATCATCAACTTTCGTATCTTAGACTAAAGTTTACGTCAACACGATATTAGTAAGTTAGTAACGATTGTAGCATGAATGTCTCGAACATTTGTTCTATCTAGTTTCTTGTTTAAAATATTCTCTTGTAATTGATTAACGCTTTTTCTCGGTAAATGATTGGCGATAATTTGTCTGCGATTACTATTGTTTCCACGAATTCTTGTCTATATCGTCGACTTTCGTATCTTAGACTAGAGTTTCAGTTAAAACTTGGCTATATTGGTCAGCGATTAACGATTGCAGCTCGAACGTCTTGACCCTTTGCTCTATCTAGTCCATCTAATTCTTGTAACCGTATAGATCTTACGACAGTTCCTAGATATCATCTACTGTCTTACCGTTTCAGATCGCATCTAATCTACTTCGACCTAAAATAATCTATTTAACCCTTTATAACTTCTGAAATATTTTATCCCTTTTTCTTACCTTTATTCTCAAATTTGAACTACACCGAATATATCATGTCCACTTCGTCTTAAGGTTATCGCCTCTAATCTAATTCTTCCTCGCCTAATCTATTAAATTTCTTAACTTCAAAATATTTGCTCACTTTTTTCTCTAAATTAAATTTTAAAATTATAATAATTCTATCACCCATCTACCCTCAATGTAGCCCAAATCCATATCTAACTTGAGCCATTTGTAGGTAATCGTCCTTTAGCTATCAATCCACATCCTGATTTCTCTCCTTTTTCCAGGCAGTCCTCATCAGGCTATGAGGACTGCCTGGAAAACGGATTGCTTTAACAACATTAGAGGCCGAGCTAATGGTTAAGGAAATTTATTATATGTCATGCCAGGAATTTTATAAATATACGGTAAACGTTTAGTTCCATTATTTAAATCTCAAATAAAATATAATTAACCTTATATTTAATATTCCATATTTTTTTATTTATACATTCGCATAAAATAAATATATTTTTTACATTGTAAATCAAAAGTAGAGAGCATTACAATATCCTCAAACAAGACATCAATGTCTATCGGTATTTTTAAAATATTTGAACATTTTAATATAGTTTTAGCAATGGCGCCATAAAATTTATTGTCAATTTTTTACTGTAAAAATTAAAACATCTGCAGCATAATTTTGTGAATCTTTGTTAATATTCTTCTGATTGCAACTGCACAATAACAGTATGTAGTAGATTTCCTACATGTGAAATTATTCCTAATTATATTTCTGCCATTCATTACTGAAAAAAATTTTCAAAATGTTAGGACAGCTTTTATATTCTTCATTTAAGAAATATTTAAAGGTTTTTAAAATGTTAAAATTCTATAGATGGCGGGTATTAGGAACATATAGCTACTAACATTGTGCTGACTCAATTCTGTAAATACACTCTGGTTTTTTCCAAATTCACTGAGGCATTATTAGATCAGTAAGGTGACATGTTATTTATTGGCAATCTCGAATCTGCTATATTTACCATTATCTGGTTAGTCTTTGGATTTTTCACTATTTGAGGGGATAAAATTTAATAGTTTTATTGAAACGACCTTAATTTTGTTGAAATACCGGAGGATCAAGGGAAATATTTTAATATTTCCCTTGTTAGGTGCATCTCCCATCTTTTAAATCGTCAAGAATTGACCTCCTGAATTCAGGTTCTAAAACATTAATGATATCCTTGCTCATTTTTGTTCTACAAGTAAAGTTTTCATTTATCTTGGAGTCATTAAATATTATGGGGAAAGATTCTACCTACATTGTAATGATAAGTAGCTCTGTGAATGTTGTACTACAAGATAAGTGATTACAATTGCTGCAACGGTAGTTGCATCTGTATTATTTCTTATTTTTGGAGAATATTTTTGTTTTGCAATGGATGTAGACACACTCTCCTGCACTGATTATAATAATGTGATAGAACAAAAATAAATAAAATAATTATCATTGAAATGGGTACAATATTACCTTATTATGTATTTAAACGTGATACGTGATAATTAAGCGCCTATCCGTATAATGTTATACACACACAAGGTAGTTTCTAATTGCGGATGTTTTGCGGGACATTCGCATAAAATATATTTTTTACATTGCAAAATTAAAATCGTTTGTTTTTTTTATAAAATTTTATCTTGTTTACTTTCTTTTATATTTAAAAAGGATCGTTGGTGTTACCGGATTTGTATTTATATAAACTAATTATAAAAAATAATAGGCGGATAATTAAATCAATTCAAAATCCCAGCCCGGCCAGGATTTTGCTGGCCTTTTTTAGCAAATTTTTTATTTCTACCGCAATTTTCATATCTCCCGCAATTTTCATATTTTTCCCCCAAAATACCAAATTTCTTCCGCAATTTGAAAATTTTGACTTGTCAACTCTGTGTAGCTTCAGTTTCTTAAAGTTGATTTAGATGGCATACAAAAATGGCTCTTTAAAAACGATAAACCTTTGGAGAGTAAAAATAAATAGTGGAAGCAAATTGTTTAAAATTTGTTTCATATTTAATTTTCTTTGGATTTTTGACTCCACCACTGTCAATTTGAGTTTTGACAAATGTAAGAGGAAGACCTGTAAATAATCCCTCGACAACATCATAACATTCACCATATATCAAGTTTTTATCTTTCAATGATTTAATAATAGACTTTAAGCATAATATTTCTCTATCTTTTCTCATTAATTTTTTTTTGCCAAATTTAATTTGTTTTTTAACTTTCTTGTCAATATATTTTTAATAATAGACCCCTTTGTTATTGTATCGAAACTTTCAAAATAATTATGTTCAGCTTCAATATTCTTGCTAATAGGATATTCATATATGGGACTTAAAATACTTGATGTTTTGATCCCCTTGGCTTGATTGATTTCTATAAAAAAATATTTAATTATTTTTAAATTAATCTGACTTCCAGGAAATCTGCATGTTATATATTATTATTATTTTGTTACTTTTTGAAGATGCTTAGGAAAATCAAAAATTGAGGGTATTGCACCCTCTCTTAATTGAATATGATTGTAACTGATGGAAGAAATGAATCTGGTGTAAAATGTTTCGAACATAATTTACTATATTTTGTTACATTGAAATTATCTCTCTTCAAAGCATGGGTCCACTTTTGAAATAAAATTTTATTTTTCATAGGAAATCTGGCATAATAATTTTTACAAGAAAAAATAAGTTATAAAAATTAGAAATCTATATTATAATTTTCCGATGTCCTTACTACGTCATCGTGACATCATGTCATCGCTACGTCATGTCATCACTACGTCATGTCATCGGTACGTACTAATTTTTATTTTTTTTATTGATTTTATTTTTTTTATAGAAAATATTTTTATAGAACATTCTCTTAATTATCAAGTATAATATTTCTCAAAATTATATTGGGATTTTTTAATGTTAAATGTTAGTCTTATGTTATTATTTTTATAAAGTAATATATTTTACCTGTCGAATAATTGGTAAATTAGAGATTTCCTCTTCATTAATTATAAATTTAATATCTCTGGGCTTGGTTTCAAGATTATTAGGGAAGGTGGGTTAGAGAAATTCTTTTTAAATATTAAGATCTTGGTTGCTTTTTTTCTTAAACCTATATTGGGATTTTTTAATGTTAAATGTTAGTTTTGGATGCAAATATTATGAGCTTGGACCTGACTTGAAATTTTTTAATGTTAAATGTTAGTCTTATGCAACCAGTAATATATTTACAAAGAATTTTGATATTGTGTACAAGCTCATTTAAATATATTTTGACTCAAATAATAGTTTCCACTCTTAGTCCTAATGGGTTGGACTCAATGACATTGCTTGGACTTGTAAATGGGGAGGGGGGGGGGGGTTTAAAAATTATATAAATTGGATATGATTTTTAAATAAAAGTTAACATCTTTCTTAAAAAAACGAATAAAATTCTCATTCTCCGTCATTTTTGACGGGCTATCTACTAGTTATTATTTAATTTGAGATATCATACTTATAAAAGAAAATTTTGCTTCCTGAACAATATTTTTAGTTACAGCCATATGCACTATAATATTACCATTTTCTTAAAATATATTAAATTTTATAATAGATTTCAAATCGTAAATCTTTCCTCACTTTGATTTTTGTTATTGAATATATAAATATAAAATATTATATTAATTTTATAAAAAATAATCATTCTAACTTGACAAGTCTAAATATATTTGAAAAATCTTAAAGATATTCATGAAGTATTAAAGAAAACAATAAATCCTTACTTCTCTGAATGACAAAATTTTAAACAATATTCTTATTAGTATAGAGATTTTCTTTTATATTGATTAGTCTATATAAAATATTAAAGATATTCATTAAGTAATAAACTGCAAATGTTAATAAAGAACAGGAATATTTATTTACATTCTCATCAAAAGGTATATATTCTTACTTGTGTAGTCATATTCATTATGTATTAATCATCATTTTTACTTTCTCTGTAAATGTTAATAAAGACCAGAAAATATTTAAATAACTATAAATTACTTGCTCTAAAAATGTTTTTTTATTCATCTAGTAAAAAAATATGATTATGAATATAATGTATAATAAAAATAAATCTGAAATTTATGAAATTATCATACTTTTTTCCCTAAGGTTCCAAACACAAAGTGGCTGCTACTCAATTCAATTTTTGCCACTTCAAATTTGATTTTAGCATTACGATCGGCAGTCTATAGTTATAATGTCATTGGCAGGCACTAATCTAGTGGATGCCCCAAATTGTATTGATTCCTTGATCAATATATTAAAATATAAATGAATCGATAATTCTTTTGATATAATTAGAATTAAGGCTGTAAAACTTAGCAAAATTCAATCTCACTCCCCCAAAATCCCAGGGTATGTAAAACGCCTCTAATTTTTCAAGATTATTTAGTCGAGACCAAATTACAATTTGATTGGTGAAAAGATTTCAATTGGAGTTTAAAGGAATTATTATGACATTATTGATTACTTTGTAGATCGTTTTTTATATCGATTTATACAAGATGATTATAATCTTCTTCATGTTTTAATACATTGTCCCCCTTTGACCCTGATTATTTTATATCAGCTACTTTAGAACCATTATTAAGCTTAACGTTACATCTTGAAATGAAAATAGCTAAAGGATTAATGGCTGCAGAAATTAAAGAAACACATAATTTTAAAAATATCCTAAATATTATAGTAAATAAAAATATCGTCAAGCATTCAAAGAATTGTATAAATGCTACTCAGCAGCCATCATCATTGGGGTATCAACGCCTTCTTGTGAGGCGTTTTGCACACTAAATAGAGTTCTATCGAGCACTAGAGAGTCTTAGAAAGTTAAACGTAAGCAAATTATTTTTTTGATGGCTTATGAAAAATAAATTATACAAAATTTATCCTTTAATATTTATTTATGTTGAAATTAAAAAATAAAAATCGTTGTAATATATTATAGTATTATTTTTTTTTCATATTACATTAATAAATTTTTAAGAAAAATAACAAAAAATTTCTATATTTTAAAAAAATAGTGCCCTCCCCCCCCCCACCCCAAGTAAGCATCTGGCCCCATAGATGAAAAATCCTGATTATGGCATTGATTCGATCTCATAAAAAGTAATATCTAATTTTAGATATCTTGATTCAAAATTTTAATACGAATACATCAATATTCAATTTGTCTTAAATTTTTGGAGAATTAGTTTTAAATGAAAGATTAGTTTCAATGTAGATGAAAATAAACTAAATTTAATTATGGAATTATAAATTAATTTCGTATTTATTTAATACGATATGTGGCCCCAAGATTATATTAATTAATGAGTTACAAAAATGTTCACTCAGAAATATTATATGTTGATAAGAGTTAACAAGAATAAATAAAGAAAGTAGCTCTGGATATAGTTAATAAAATAAGAGCATTGTTTTGAATTTTGCTGAACAACATCAACGTATTTTATAATGTCACTTTTTTAATGAATGAAAATCATATTTTGTATCGATTGGTAAATTTAAAAGTTTATTTATGTTTTAAACTTTTTTTAACTAGCTTAAACCATGTGATTATTATAAAGATGAATATAAATATTGTAAAAGTAAAATCTATATTACCCAATACGTCATTTGAAAGTTAAAGGTTTTAAAGTTAGATTTCAACAAATTTATATAAATGGAAAATTTGATGATTGCAAGATATGGAAAAAAGATTATGAAAACTGTAAAAATTGGATAAATAATAAAGATAAAATGGCACTAGTAAATGCAGCAGTTAACTGATATTTTGTTGATCTTTTTTAGTTAAATGTTCTGGAAAGTGATAAAGAAAGATTAATAATAAGATCCAAAGGTATATTAAATAATGATGTATGGGAAAGAAGGGAAATAACACCTCCTGATAGTTGGGTTAAACCTCTGCCAAAATACTTTGCTCACAAATCAAATAGTTCTCATATACAACCCCAAAATGAAGATGATAGCAAAATTTAGATACCTATAATTGATTATATACTTAAGCGATATAAAATGTACCTTTATATTTGTTTAAAATTTAATATGATTTAATTAAACTATTTAAATTATCACAGTTTTTTTTATTCATGCATCTCCCCAAGGCTGTAAGTAAATATTAATTTTTTCATTAGCTGTTTTTTAGAATTGGATCTAATTGAGCTGTATAACAACACCACATGTTACAAATTATATCAAATTTTACATTATGAATTAATATTTCTAAAGATTATCATTTATATATTTGTGGGATGTTATTAAAATAAATTTGAATACTTTTATTATACAATATTAATTTTATAATTTAAAAATGTTATATAATCTTAATTTGTAAGGTCACATAATACTAAACATCATTTGCTAAGTTATCCTACTCTTTCACAAAGATTACCCCTTGTTGGCAGAGTGCATTAGAGTGAACAGTAACATTTAGATTAACATCAAATGAACAATACTCAATCAATAAATATTATTTGATTTCTAGATTTTAGGTATAGATATGAGATATAGTTGACCATAATTAGTTAAAGAGGCTATTTATGGATTGAGCTTTTTAAAAAATTACCTAATACTAGGAATTTGTAAGTCTTAATAGCAGTGTTTAATAGTTGCATGGATAAATTTTCTTTATATATAAATACTTTAGAATAATTAGCAGTATGCTTTTTTCAAAAAATTGATTAAATATTGAGCTTAACTAAACAAATTTTATATCAATGTACAGCCCAATTCCCTAAACCTAATATAAAATCAAAGCTCTATAATAGTTTTTGAACTAGGTAAGGTTATGTGAAATTTGTTTTTCTGGTCAGTCAAAACATGGTATGTATTAACTGACCATAATATAATATTTTAAATTTTTATTGTAAATATGAAATATTGCAATATGAAAAACTTGTAAAAGGATCTATGGTAATTTTTGTTTATTACACACGATTTTTTTTAAAAATGCTACACACAATTCCGACTTTATTTTATTTTATTAATATTCACACAAATTTAACTCTATAACCATGGAAACCAAGAATTAATCAATTATAAATTTTACCTTTTTTTTAGGCTTTTATACATTTTTTTCTATAAAATAATATTCATTTATTAATAATACATTTTTATTAAAATATATAAAAAAAATATATACTTTCTCTATTATAATGCTGATTCATTACACAAAATTCATTTCTATAGAATGACTCTACCAAATCAATATTAATTTTTCTTGAGTCTACAATCAATAAGAATCCTTATATCCATATCCATGACAGTAATATTTTTAATTATACCGAATTTAATTAATATTCAATTTATCATTAGACTTATATTGAATGACTATCTGGGTTAAACACCTCTTACGATCAACCAGACCCCAAGAAATAATTTTGATCTTGCATTTTTATCAAATATTTTTTATGCAAGTTTCTTTATTTCAATATGAATGTATTTTGGTTAGTCAAAATAATAAATTAATTTATATGAATGAGCTATTTTATATATTATGTAATTAATTAAATTATTATTTTTCGGAATGTTTGGGGAAGGCTTACTGTTCAAGTTAATTTTCTCCAAGGTTTCTTGTGGCGTTATGTTCCATCTCCCTAAATCTTACCATTTAATTCAATTTCCTAAATTAAATTTAAATATTATAAAAATTAAATAAATAATATCTTTGAAAACTAAACATTTATCATTATAAAAACATTTTATAAATTAAACAGATCACTTTTTTTTGGTTCAATAAGAACAGTCACCCTTAATCTGACTGGAGCTTAAATATTCTTGAGGATAGTGAGTTTGTATGCGGTAGCATTTGAATTACTGTATATTTCTATGAAAAAATTAAATAAATTGATCATGGGAAGATTTCAAATCTTCAACCTCTACTTGAATAAGCTTATACCGTGATCTTATATTATTTGCTTATTATTAATGAGATTAAATATATATCTCTTACTACATAATTCGAAATAAAAATAAATATGAAGCAATTTTTTATGGCCAATATATATTATGATATTAGTTTATATAAAATTTAAGGTTTCTTCACCCCTGGGGAGTCCTTAGTTATTCCCTAATGAACAGAATGTATGCTTGCCTTAAGGTTGTCATTAGAATTTTCAAATTACAGGCGACCAATGGATGATTTAAAAATTCTAGATATATTTTATTTTCTGCTCATTTATCCCAAATTTTTAGAATTGGCTCTTTGAAATTTTAATAGAGCTCAGCAGCTTCTACATGAGCGGGAGGGGTAGGAACAGTTTACATCCTATTTTTTTGAAGGGGGTAGGGGGTAGACTGCTTTAATGGGGGTAAGATAAATTTTTTGGAGGGCTATCTATTAAATTTTTAGATGAAATAGGACAAAATTTATTGCTGTAAAATTTACTACTTTTGTCATAGAATTATTATAATACAATTCATCGACAAAATCTATATATTGCAAACAATCATACACATTTTTTCCAAATAAAACTTTCTGCTATCCTTTTAAATATAATTTGAAAGGTTTAGTTATTTCAGCAAGCCCATTGCCATAATAATTAATTCATTGTAAATAATGGGGGTTTTAATTGAATTTATTATCTAAAAAATAAATATATTCACAAAATATCGATAGTTGGTAGTAGAGATAGATTAATTCAAGTTATCCTTTATAAATTCTCTGAAAAGAGTATCAAAAATATTAAAAGGTAAATAATAATCGGGAATTTTTTATGGGGGTAGGCAAAGATTTTTGAAGGGGGTTTGCATCCAGTGAAAATCCTGTCATGTAGACGCTGGGGCTCAGCCCCTTATAGAATTTCTTTCCTGTTGATACCACGGTTTACTTAAATTTACCTCATTAAAAATTTATAGACTCATTTTTTAGTAAAACTATTTCTAAATTTCTTAAAAATTTTTTAGAGTTCACCTTTTTATTCTGATAAGACAGTAGCATCTCTATAAATAAGTATTTATCATATGTTTTAACATTCATTCACTCATACTATTTGAGGAGAGATTATCGTTGAACATTGATCAATCAATATAAATACTTTTATGACCATATAGCTTAAATGCCTATTAACAAAAGCATATCTAATCTTATTCAAAATTCTAATAGGCCAACCAGTTAAAAATTATTTTTATTACTTTTTAGATATAGTCTGAATTATATAAATATTAAATATTTTATATTTAAGATTCTGACTTTAAGCAACAAAAGCTTCCCGCCTGGCAACCAATATTAACAGCTAACTCTGTGTTGCCATGGTTTTTTGTTATTGGCTGTCTATTCATTCCAATTGGGATAGGATTGTTGATAACTTCTCAAAGTGTTAATGAGTTTATAATAGAATATACACATTGTTTAGCGAATAATGGGCAAAAATGTAGTGAACTCATTAAAGACCTAACATCAAATTTTGCATACTGTCATTGCAAGATATCATTTTCTCTAGATAGGGATTTCAAGGTAAAATTATGTTAATTTGAATATATTCATTATTCAGTTGTTTAATTTCTTTCATTTTTATTGTCTAAACATATAGTTCAACCTTTTTTATTGTAAATTTCTTACTTAAACAAACAACCAATTATAACTCCAAAAAAAAGATATTTAATCCATTTTAAATTATCATTTAATTTAAGTTAAATGATCATTTCTCTTATTTATTTAGTTTATTTTATTTATCAATTAAACTGAAATAATCTAAATGACACCACAATGTTTTTGAATCACAAATAGGGTGTTCCATTATTAAATATTTGATGAGAGTCAATATTTACTGTTTTTTAAAGAAGATTAAACGAATGTTATTTATTTTTTGGATATTTCTGATTTTATATATAATTTATTTATTTTTTTCATAATTTTATAATATTAAATGAACAAAAATGCAATTTATTAAGCCACATTATTTAGAATATATATGGCAGGAAGGTTTGATCATCCTTTGACCATTGATTGGGTTATAAATCCCTAACTATATTCATTCTGCATGTCATACAATCTTTCTTTAGTGGAAATGTTTGGTTGTAAAGAAAGGCCTTAATTCTTATGCAACCAATATCATTATACCATGTTCACAACATTGAGATAGGAAAATGTGGTGCATTGTACCCCTAGTCCTTGGAAATCATTCAAGACCATTAAGGATGCCATTTAATAATGACACTACTAGATATAAGAGTCAGTATGACACCTTCTTGATCTAAATAATCGAAACCTTAAGCTTATTTTTCAAACTATATCTTTTTAGTTTTTAAAGAAAAAGAAATTAATATTTTGGCAAAAATACACTAAACTTTAAGCACATGTTGAAGCATTGGATACACTTTAAAAAGAGGAAAATTGCTATTATGGTGATTTAATCCAATATTATTTGTAACCAGGAAAATAATTATTAACGACCAAACACTACAGAGCTATGGTATTGCAGAATTATTTAAATTTCTAAATAAATGCTAACACATTTATTATATTATTTTTATGTAAAATAGACTGGAAAAAAGCGTTATACCATCAATTTATTTGAAGCTAGGCAAGCATTCCTTGCCATAATTTCTCATTCATTCCTTAAATTACGCCTGTGATTATTACCCTTTGATTTTAGAAATAATGACGATGACAACTGTAATATTCTTAGAAATAAGATCCCCTGAATATTTTTCTAAACCCAGTCACTGACTCACCACCTCAGCAAATGATTTACTTATATTTCCAGAGTTGGAGTTGGACTCCACAAAAAATTTAAATGAAGTCTCGAAATTGAAGTAATTTTATATTTTCATGATTCTATCACTTTAAGCTGTGCATATACATCCTTCGTTGACAATGAATAAAAATTTACCATATTCCGCTATCGCAGAAAGTTTTTTTTTCTTCTTTCGTTAAATTGGACCAAATAGAAGAAGATTAAATGACGATCAATTTGAAAAATTAGTTCTCTTACCAAAAGCTTATAATATTTGATTGTTATTGTATTAAGCTCGATATAAATAAATAAACCAGTGTGTATTTATTGTATATACTTCCTTTCATTATTTTAATGACCTGCAGGAAAATAAATGTTTAAATTTTTTTTTAATGTAACGAAAAGCTTTGGTAACTGTTATATGTATTGAATAACGTTATCGTAACCAGAGTAAGTTAACTGTTACATTTTGTACTTGAGTAACAATAACAGTTACATTTTTATATTAACATGCTTAACCCTGCTGGTATGCCAAAAAATCAGAACATATGAATTAAAATATTAAATGATTACACAATAATATTTATTTATTTTTTTCACAAAATAATTTTTAAAAAAAATTTTATGGGGTGGGTTTATTAACCAAATGAAAGTGACAAAAAATGGATGTTTTAATCATATGATTTGTGTACCACTTTTTTTTTGTAACCCTAAAACATTGACCACTTAACTGAAAGTATCAGATCTTCAAGTACTAAGAGCTACCCAAATAACAAAAAATCTAATCTAGCTGCAGTTTTCCAAACTGACTCGATCCCTCCTATCAATCTTTATCTTACTAACCGATTGAGGGAGTTTAAGATTCTTATGTCATTTTTTCCTACTTTGAAGGTTTATCTCTCAATAAGATTCATAACTAGCTAATAGTTAGATAACATTTAGGCCATATGGCTCCCAAGGGTCTAACTCTGTTTGTTTTTAGACATAAAATAAGTAATAGCGCTTAAATTGAAACTTTTTCTTTTTTTTGCGTTTTTACTAAATAATATATATTATAAAATGGTAACCTGGAAATCACTCAAAGCACTTCTTTTTTTTTCAAGGAATAACAACCTCTAAACGCATGTTCAATTTATAAAACTATAACTTACAGACAATTCTCTTGAAGTCTATCGCTTAAAGCAGAAGATTTATATCGAAATTCTTAATTGGAGCGGAGCTATAATTTTATATTTTTTTAAAAAAATATGTATATACATATATATTATTCTTAATTATTGTTCATCAATTTGATCAATAAAAAAAAATATAAGATAAGAATAATTTTTTTTTTAGTTTAATCCAAATGTAATAACGATATATTTTTTTTTCCTTCTGATTATCATGAACTTTCTGCTTGTAACATAATTATGCCATCTAAGGTACATTTATCTATCGATATATCTTCATACAAAAATTTGTATTATCTTTATATTATATATATAAAAAAATTTTTTTTTGTTGGCTTCGACGTGATCTAGTCAGACGTGTACATATATTACGCGCTCACTAATTTCTACCAAAATCACAGGCGTTACGTCAAATCGAAAGACGATTATCAATTGCAAGGCAAACTGGTCCCTGGCGGCCTCGGATCCAATTTCATCGATTGCGAACCCTTCGCTTACGTCAACGGCACCGTGCCAATCGCTCCTTGCGGTGCTATAGCTAACTCTCTCTTCAACGGTTATCACATTATTTTTTGTTAACAGCTCGATTTTAAAAGTCACTCCAATCAAAATCTTAAGGGCGGTAGTAGTGTTGTCCTTATTTTGGTCAAACTCTAACACCGCTTAGCCATTTAATTGAGGTTTAAGCCAATTTTAACTAATCAGAAAAGGGAGATTAATTTATTTGGATTGGATGGGACATCATATTTAAATGGCATGAGAAAGAGAGTAAAATATTTTCTAGAGGAGGCTTTATTGACGTAACCATGTTGACGTCATCTACACTCTCTACACCCATATATCGGCGACGTTCTTGAGTAAGGTTTAACATCAAATTACTTTAAAAAATATTTTCATTTAATCTTATTATTTTAAACTAATTTTCTATGAAAAAAATTATCAGATTCCTTCGAACTGTATTATCGCAAAAGCGCTGATTCTAGTATAAGGGTGGATTTATTGCGAACGGGTATTGCCTGGAGAACCGATATCAGGATCAAATATAAAAACCCGCCCGGCCCTTCATTGCAAGAAGGTTGGTTATTTAATGAAAATAAAAACATCGTTGCAACGTTAATTTTAACATTACACATTTGATTGTTCAGCTTTCAAGGGCACTACCAAACCTCCCAATTGGAAAAACCCGGTTTGGGAACTCGACCCGACGGATCCTGAGAACAACGGATTTAAAAATCAAGATTTGATGGTTTGGATGAGGACCTCCGCTTTTCCCACTTTCCGCAAATTGTTTCGGCGGGTAGATCATTCCAACGGGGATAATCACTTCAGGAGGTCGTTGCCCAAGGGAAACTATTCGGTCGTCATCAAATACGGTATATAGAGATATTTAATTATTTGGGCTCGCGAATAAGAAATGAGCAGCTATTAACTAGACTAATGAAACGATTCATTCATTTAATCCATTTAAATGAGCTGGTGACGCTATTTTTAGTGTTCCCATTATATAATATTAAAAGTATATGAAAACTTTAAATAAAAATACCGGAAAATGGCGTCACCATTAGATTTGCATATTTCAACGACTCTTCAAAAAAAATATGAATGAATCGTCAAACTAAGTAAGTATTATTATGTCATTTGGGTAACAGCTTCTTCTTCAAATCCGATGTTTTTAGGTTCGGTTTAGGTCAGGATAACCATTCAACCCGTTTCAGTTTAAGGTGGATCTAAAAGAAATCAGTTCGGGTTCAGGTTTAGAAAGCCATTATTTCAAATAAATGATAATTTTACAGGTGTTTAATTCACTATATATTTCAATATAGACATCGGTATAAGGAGACCAGGAAGAAAATATTTTTTTAATATTTTTTGTCCAAAAGTTCATTGCAAATCTAGCCAAATGGAGGATTTTTATAAAATATGCTATAAGAAACAATTTAACTATTATACTGCAATTAAATTATTACAGAAATTATTAACTTTTTACAGGTAATTATTAATGGAAGGGAATTTTTTTCCTATCTTGGTTGGTCTAGCCAAAATTTACACAAATTTATTTGTGGGGGACTATATTTAAGAATAATATTATAATATTTATATATATATATGATATTTAAGTATAGGCAATCTATTGTAGCCTTTGGAAAGATAAAAATTTTATTGCAGGGCAGTGCGTGTATTTCTTCGATATTTTCTTAATGTGGTGTGCATAGGGTAAATATTGATGTAGATAATGTAATGAGTATAATTATAATAATAGAAGTAAGTAATAATAGTGGCCTTTGCAATAATCGGCGACTTTTTAAAAGCACCATCTTCAACAAGTTATAGGGTAATGAACAAGCACGTTTAACGCATAATTTATTTGCATTAATATCGTTATATTCAATATGAATCGGGAATTATTTACATTTAGAACTGAAGGTTTAAAAAAAATCATATCTGTACAAAAAAATAAATTAGAATCAAATATGTCGAAAGCCCCGATTTCGTCCATTTAAAAAAAAAGAAGAAGGCTAAATTAAAATCATAGGCAAAAAGTATTAACCTAAGCTCCAGATTTGGTCTAAAGAGGGCAAAATGTTTTCTGCTAACTTTTATGCGAAATTTCGAGGCTCAGATAATTATTTTATTTATTTTTGCTAAAATCTTGATTTAGAGTCTCCTCATATACAATAATAATTACATTGAAACCAGGCCGAGCTAGTTTTTTGAAAATTTGATCACATAGAGTTGGTTAAAGATTTGGGATGGTTCTCTTGCCACGAGTATGAATGATAATGAATTGATGAAAAAGCTTGATAAAAATTTATAAAATGAGATAGGATAAATATGAAAGGAAGAATAAAAGATGCAATGAATAGCATTGGTGAGAAAAATTACGATGCGCAATGCAGGGTTTGGTTAAACCAAAAATTTTTTTAGCTTTTAAATAAACACCTTTTTCTTTTTGAATATTCAACGAAGGAAAAGAAAAAATTAAAAATGGAAGTAAATGAAATGCAAAACAGGTTAAAGTATCATTTCTGATTAAAAAATAATACTAACAGCTACTTATTTAAGTGCGGAAATAGGAAATGTGAGATCAAAGATTTTGAAAGCAGGGTAAATTTATAGGAAGGAGTGGGATAAAATAAATATAGAATGGAATATAATGAAATGGAAGAAGAAAACAAAAAAAGAGATTACGAAATGAAATAATATAAGGATTTTTATTTTTAAAGCATATCCCGTCACCATTTTTCACGGCACGAAAAGTATCATAATCTCCAACACATCATGGCTCGGCGGCAAAAACGCTTTCTTGGGTATAGCTTATATCGTCACGGGATCTTTCTGCCTTATCTTAGGCGCCGTTTTCATAGTCGTACACAAGAAATATGGAAACAAGTTTACGTTTTTTTTTCATTAAAAAAACGAATAACCGCGCTATCTGTTCTAAAGTTGTTTGTTGGAAATAGTGATGCGAAATCGCTTCATTTGAGCCGATTTCTTTCTCTTTCTTTTCTTGCTCTCTTTTCTTTCTTTCTAATCGACTTCAAATGGGGTCATTTAGCCACACTAGTTGTAAAGTTCGATCAAAAAAAAAATAGATTAGAGCTAATAGAAAATTAGAACTTAAAAAATACAAACAATTTTGCCTATGTAGGTGTTGTTGTTAAACGGCTCGTTTTGAGCCGATTTTTAAAAACGGCTAATTCAATATTTTAGCCAGAAAAATATTGCCCAAGCCTCAAGATTTCGATAATATAATGTATAGACCTTTGTTCCTTCTATGAGCAAAATCTTCAGGCTTGTGTAATATTTTTTTGGATGAAGTATTGAGTTAAGCCGTTTAACAACACTAGATGTAGGGATAAAATGTAAATCTTTTTTTTATGTAACGTAACCTAATACATATAAAGAGTGAAATATATATTTTTTTGTTTATTTAATATACGATTGAAAGGATGATAGCCCAAATCAAGGAATGTTCGACTGAATGAATTTTTTTTTAAATTGTGGATGAAATATATTCAAAATTAAACACGTATTATGAGGAATGGGGATTAAAGGTTAGAGAGATTTTGCGTTAGGGTTAAGATCCGCTAAAAATAAATAGATTAGTTTTTAAATAAAATCAAGTTATTTTGTTTTTATATTTAATAACCTATCAAATTGGACAGGTCATGCATTAAATAAATTTACGAAATAGAAATTTAAAGAAATCAGATGTTGTAACGGCAATTTTAATGAGTTGGAACCACAATCTATTTGAATATTGAATCCATAAATATAATTCTTAATTTAAATTTGCTCCTTTTTTTAAAACCATTTTTTCCTTCCCTAACAAAGAGTTATGATTAGTTAATATATTATAACCCAGGTTGGCTTTAAAAAAAAACCATCGCGTTTTGAAATCTTTATAAATCTGGCTTATAAAATTTTGTAGTTTAGTAAAGATTATTATTTTTTTTCCTTTTAGTTTTCACCTTTTCTGGTGGTATGCTCCTTCAATCTCTCTCCACTTTATTACTCATACTATCTATTTTTATATTTCTGATCGATTCCATTTGGATCTCCCATCGGAGTAATCGCTATCGAGGCCATGTGTCTTGGTCTCACACTGAAAGATTATATAGAAACAAAAATATCCTCTTTTTTTAAGAATTTGATTGAGATAAAGAGTACTAAAAATTTTACAGAGAAAATGACTCAATAGGAGTGCTTTTAAGCGGCTCGATTTTATTCTTAAAATCATTCTCAATATTTTATCTAGAAAAATATTACCTATACCTCGAGATTTTGCTAATAGATGCCCAAACCTTTCTGCCATCTATAAGCAAACTCTTCAGGCTTGCATAATATTTTTTTTCGGAATTAAAATATTGAATTAGCCGATTTTATAAATCGGTTCATCTACCTGTTTAACAACGCTACAAAAACCCTCAATAAATTGTTTTGGACTAAACTATCTAATTTGTTTGTTAAACCTAAAATTTTGATATACTAGCGTTCCATCATAATGAAAACCTAGACCGTTTCAAAAAAAAAATTAGGTCTTGAGTGTAGTTGGGCCACTTACTATATTTTTAGATGATAGCCGGCTAAACCATTTTCTGTTAAACAATCTTGATCAAATTTCTTAAAAATAATTTGAGGATATTTTAAAATAAATGTATTTATTTAACAAAATGTAGAATTTCATATTTAAAAAGGCGAATAACTCTTTTTTAGAGTTATCGTCCGCACAAATTGAGCCTTTACGTTTTGCCATGATTTTTTAATACAAAAAAAGCAACGCATCCCTTATTTAAATTGAGGTTGCGGTTACCTTTTAATTAATATCGTCGATTCAAGATTTTAAATAAGTTCTAAAAAAAAGGATTTGTCTTTGAAAATTATATTATCGTCTGCGTTCCTATTTTTTTAATATCTAAATATTCCTTTTTAAGATATAAGTAAGTTATTTATATTAAATTTTTATATAATATTTTAAAGCGAAGAATAAAAAAAAAGTAATGAAAAAGCACACCTATTTGCGTTTTTTAAATGGTTGCTAACCCCAAACGGTAATTTTACCAATTTGCACAAAGTCATTTGAAAAGCATTATTGGCGCTTGCAACGCAGCTTTTGAAACTAAATTTTTTCGCACTATTATTAAGCTTCCAAAACGCAACGTTTTTTTGTTAAAAGCCATCCCGGTTTGCGGAACCTTAAATATTTTTATAGGGTAAATTTAAAACTTAACAAAACATGGTACGAAAAAAAAAATACCTGACATGTGTCATTCTTAAACTTAAATGCGGAGTTTGAAAAAAAAGCTCATACTCATAAATATTTTGAAGATTTTTTTTTTCAAACTCTGCTTAAATGAGATATATGTATAGTAGTTAGAATAAATATCCTCCATTTTAATAATTGATATTTAGGATAGTGATCTGCATCGGGCCTAATTTTTCAAGCCCGGCCCGGCCAAAATTTATTAAATATAAAAATTAATTTTTTTAAAAAAATTATAATTACTCAAAATAAAAGATGTATGTCACATCATATGGAATCTAGTTTCTATAAATAAAATCAAATATTTTTATTTTGCATAAAAATTTCAACATCAAATTGATAAATTTAGATATATTTAAAAAAATTCCATGGCCCGACCTGACCCGAATTTTTAAAAAAATATTAAACCCGACCCAGCCCGAGCCCTATTTATTTTTAAAATATGCCCGGCCCGGGTAAAACCTTTGCAGATCTCTAATTTAGGACGTGCCACCTTTTACCCACACCATGTTAATTTATTTATTTTTATTATATCAAAAATCAATCAGATTAAAAATTCTCACGAAATCGGAAGTGCGCTTAACGGCCGAATCATGAAAAGACCTGAATTTCCCGCTTTAAAAATGTTTTCATTTCCTCTCTTCTTCCCTTTTTCTAAATTTTTATATTAAATTACATTGTCAAAGTATTCCCTTAAAAATATGCTTTCATTGGGGTAAACAGAAAAGGAGAAATTTAGAAAAATATATGCGCACAAAAATTTCTGAAGTTATTATAACGCGAACCCTAGATCTGTTCAAATTTTTATGCGTTTTTTACTTTTTTTTACTTTTCGTTAATTTTCTAAGATGTTTTATATGGAAATGTCCATCACGTCTTACGATAGAAAGCTAACTAAAAGTAAGCCTCTGGGCATAGCTTAAAATAAGTTATATTTACTAATTTTCTCACATTTGCGCGAGGATCAAAAGGTAAAAAAAAATATTGCCTCGGACTTAGTTTAAAAGTTGTATCTTTTTTAGGATATTCTCACATTTTGGGCGATGAATGACAAATATTTAGGACGCCCTATTTGTAATATTTTGTAAATTAGTCAATTTTTTTTTGATTCCAAAAAAAAAGAAATTATATTTATAAAAATTATTTATATAAACAAACCTTTAAATTCGAACGATAAATTCAAAATACAAAATAAATATCTTGTAATATTTTCTTTTATGATTTTAAAGAAAAAAAAAGGTTTATAAAAAATACAAATGGTTTAAATTTTTTGTTATGATAAATTTAAATATATTTTTTATTATTTTTAAAAATAAATTTTGTAATTTAATTTTAAAAGAGCATTTTTTTTTTGTTGTAATATTTATATAAAAAAATATTATAATTTATTTTATTTTTACTTCTTAAAATTATAATATTTATATTTACTTCTTAAAAATATAATATTTATTATTTAGGGAAGATATCATTTTTTTTCTCATAAATTGCTATGTAATTATATTATAAAGTATATAAAATATGATATTATTATATTACATTATATTGACAATAAAGTTTATTATATTAAATGATCTTATTGATTGATTGAAAGAATGAATAAATGAAAATGTAATCCAAGTTCACCTGCTAGTTGGAGTTGGAACACTGTAAATTTCATTTTTTTTTAGTTTATTATAAATTAATAGCCCGACAGCCAGTATTTCATAGCTATAAAAAGTAAATATATATGATATCTACAGAGATTTAAATATTTATAGTAATTTTGAGTTAATACCCATGACATATAATAATATCTAAACTGACGATTCATTCATAAAATGCATTTTTAAGCATGTATGAATGCACATCAGCTGGGGACGCCATTAATACCATCTTGAGTGCCCCTATGATAATTTGTGTTAGTACCAAACATTTAAAGTAAGTATATGTCATTGGTTAATACTCTTCTGTTCAACAAAATTTATATTTTAATTTGAAATATAATTATTTTAAAAAAAATAGTTAGAATTTTATAAAGTAAGCGAAATAATTCAACCAAAAAAAAATGGTTTAAGAAAATATTTCAATTTTTTTTTAATAAAGATTTATATTATGATTCTCGAGCTTAGAATTGGTTTAAAAAATATAGAAATTTATCGTCATTTATACTAGATTATGTTTAGATTTTTAAAAACGGCAAAATATTGTATCCATAAAAATTATGCAAGCCTGGAAATTTTTCTTGTAGAAGGTAGAAAGGTTTGAACATTTATTAATGAAATCTTGTGTCTTGCATAATATCTCTGGCTAAAATATTGAATAAGCCGTTTTCAAAAATTGAGCCGTTTAACAAGACTAAATAGCATTAAACTAGGGCGCTATAAAAATTAGTTAAATTAAAGAACACTGTGAGGTGAGTGGGCGTGATTTTTTGAAGATTAGATCCCCCCCCTCCCGGGAAAGAATAGTGGAAAAAAAGAGAAGATTAAAAATTATCCATTCTAAAAACTCAACTCCAATTTTGAAATTTCTAAATGCCAAAAATTAGATTTAAAAGTTATTTTTAAGTAGCGTGCTACCAGGCTACCACTAACGCTTTTTGACAAAATTAGGTGTTACGCTATAAGCTACCTTTTTAGTGTTTGCTATATTTTATGAAATATAAAGATGACCAGAAATGTAATATGTCTTACCCTAAATTCATAGTTGGATTGCGATTTAGCCATTTTCATTCATATTGCAAAGCGATTTTATTAATTCATAAAATGGTATCCATCGTCAAATTATTATTTTAAAATAATATCTTATTTAAATTTTGTAAAAACAGTAAATCATGGATGCAAATGGAAAATTTATAACTGTTGATGTAGGAAGTTCTGATAGCGAATCTGATGGAGTCTGCCAACTCCAAAATATGGAGAAATTCAATTACCTTCTCCAAAAAGTTTTCCAAATTCCAACCTAATTTTCCCATATTTTTATGTTGCTGATGATGCCCATCCTTTAAAGTCATGTTTTAGTATATATTGACTTAATATCATATTTATATAATATATAAGAGCAATTATTATAGACATTATTTATGGACAGTATTTTAATTATCAAGAATTTAAAATTTTATATAGTATTTTTATATTAAAATTTTACATATTATTTTAAGGTAACTTTACACCACAATAAGAGGCCTATAATTATAGAATATCTCATGCACGGATACAAGTGGAATGTGCATGAGGTATCTTTAGGGCTAAATGGATGATCTTTGATTGTCTTATAGATACTTAATTACTACTAACTGAAAATATAATACAAACTTGTACATTACTCCATAATACTATTATTAATAAGGAAAGATTTATTCCTATTAATCCCAAAAAAATCATCCCATGTAAATTTATTTTAGCAACAATCAATTAAATCAACAATATTGCAAAATTATGCTTATATTTAAACAAAATCCTAGAAATATATCATATATATAATTATGTTTTTTATAAATTTTCCTTTAATATAGTCTAAACTCATTATATGTTTAGGAATATATCATTATAAAATCTATGGCATATAATTATATTTAAAAAAACAAATAAGGTATCTATATTTATGAAATTATATTTTATTTCTAATAATATAAATATATATAAAATATCTATTTAAAATAATATAAATATATACAAAATAATTTTATTCAATTAAAACTTTTTATAATATCATATATTTGATTAGTTAAATCTTTTTTCTCCTTTTTTGTACATTCATCCAATTTTTCTCTCAACATAGTACATATGCCATATTCAGTTTTTTTATTTTGAAGCCTCTTTATGTTTAATATTCTTTCATCTTCTTCTAATTTTATAAGTGTTATTTTAAACTTTTTATAATAAATAGAAATTAATTACCAATGTCATTAAATTTTCTCTTAGGACATTTATATGAACCATGAGATTCAACAGAAGATAGAGACTCTTCAATATAAATAATATATATTATTAAAAGTTATTAATTACCAGTCTCAGTACCAAGCTCAATTAATGCAGGTTTTTTGGTAATATCATCCAATATATTCCCACTATCAATGAGATCGGCTAAATAATAAATATATTACCAATTCAAATGCTATATTTTACATTCATTTATCTCCCCTGTATTTTCATTAAACACCCCTGTTACATCTGGTGTATGAGGGTTTGATCTTCTCCTCTTCAAGATCATTTTGTAGAAAAATAATAATTTGAGAGTTGATACCATTTTGAATTAATAAAATCGCTTTGCATATGAATGTAAATCGCTGCGATCGATCCAGCTGATCGGTCGCTGCGATATCGCGATTAAATCGCAATCGCTCTTCACTATGAATTCATCAGGGTAAATAACTATTATGGTCAATTCAAGGAAAGTGGTAATGAATGAATGAAATTATAAATCAGATGACCTGTCAGATTTGACAAGTTAATGTTCAAATGGCGAATAAAAAAAATACAAATGTTGTGGATAGCAAAGCAGAACTCATTGAATTAGTCAAAAAAAGAAAGGAAATAGCTGTAAAATGAGATTATTTTTACGTAAATTTATCCATATCCTCATTTCCTTGCATGCTTAGGAAACTTGCAAATTTGGAAAGACAAATCTATGCATTTGAAGGTGGTTATCTCGAGGATACTTCACAATTTGGTAATATTGTCAGAGGATGGAACAAATATCTTTTTACCAACAAGTAACCTAAAAATTAATTGATATATGTATCAATATTGCTATCCAAAATATTATTTTATACTTATATCATTATTTATGTTCTTGTAGAATTATAATTAACTTCGAATTATATCTAAAAAATAGTCTGGAAGATCAATGCTTTTTTTTGTAATACAATATGGACCTCCCATAAAAAAATAATTTAGAATGCCTCTTATATGTTAATGATTTATACAATGATCATAAAGTACCAATTTATTTGACAAAATTCATACTCCAAGTTAAAATAATAAAAATATCATTACCCTTATTCCCTTTGTTCAATGAAACTTTCCATTATAAAAAAATTAAAAGGTGTATAATAATCTAAAAATTTCTATATTATTTCACAAATTTAAATTTTTTTTAATTTATAAACCTTGATATTGACAGAAATAAATATACTTTTATTCATACCTAGATAAATTTTTCTTTTTTTAATTATCAAAACAATTTTTAAACATAGTTAAATAATGCTATTGCCCCTATTTTCCCAAATATTTGAATAAAGTCCATTTTAAAAAACAAAATAACATTTTTTAGCTAGGTTTTCTAATTTTATATTTTTTTATGAACAGATTTGTTCAAGTGGGATAATCCCATGTTTAGGGCCTGCTAAAGATCTAAAAAAAATTTTAGACACAAGCCGTCACAAATCCTAGTGTTAAAAAATTGAGTCTAATATGTCATATGGCCAACCTTTTTTAAAAATAATTTAATAGATATATCTCTGTATATGGAACCCTTTGAAATTAATTACATTATTCCATAGATTCAATTTTTATCTCAATAAGGTGATCACCTGTTTTTTGTGATAATGAATTTGACAAGCTTTTCCTTTTAATATAAGAAAATCTTCATGAACTCTTCTGATTTTTATTTTTAGAATAAGAATATAATGATAATTAATTATGTCCTTTTATAAATTGATATTATCCATTTCTTTAATTTAAAATTTTTAGTCTTATTTTATATTTTTTGTAATATTAGATGTAAAATATTATCTGTGTACATTAATACTCAAAAAATTGTTTACTTTATCTAATGTATCTGATTTTCCCTTATCTGGATTTACCTCGAGATATGAAACTTAATTTTTTTTATTTCCGATCAATTATATTTAAATTTATATCTTATTATTATATATATATTTTTCAAATCAACCCCTTGACAATTTTCCAATAAAAAGGTTCTTTATTTTTTTAAACCTTATTTTTCTTTTAATTTTTCCTTCTAAATATTTGCAGTCTAAATATTTTTAAAAACAAAATTGGCAGAAAAGACAACTATAATCATTTATTTCGTTTTTTTTCTCTCTTTTTATATCTACTATAAAATTAAAATAATTAATCTAAAAAACATCAATTTTTCTATTAATCCTTTTTTAAATAATAATAATATATCGAAAGAATGATGGCACAAAATAATCAAAAAAATTAGTATTGTTAAACGGCTAACTCTATATTTTAGCCAGAAAAAATATTGCTTAAACTTCGATATTTCTATAATATATGTCTAGACCTTTATTTCTTCTATGAACAAAATCTTCACGCTTGCGTAATATTTTTCTGAATGAAATATTGAGTCAGCGGTTTTTAAAAATCGGCTCAAAACGAGCTGTTTAACAACACTAAAAAAATTATTTATCATCAAAAATGAATGACTTTACAACTTAACATAAAAAACGATACACATAACAATTATTTTTTTTAAGTTAGTTTGAATATTATTTTATATACAGAACCATGAAGATATTGGAAATAACTTTAAATATACATTATACTAATTCTTATATTGTATATACCTCCATTTAAGGGTATGAATATATAAATAATTTAAATACTATAAATTAATAATTATATTTCATTTAAATCAATTAATATTATGTTTAAATTGTTATTTATATTTAAAAAGAATAAATAATTAAAATATATAATTCAATAATATTCATCCGCAAGTTGGCCTTTATTGTTTTATTTTAATATAAAAATAAATTATAAATTTTTTTTACCATTTTTAATCAAGTACAGTGGCGTAGCTAGGAATTTTCCTTAGAGGGGGTCCATACATATAAAAGCTGGGGAGCTTCGCCCACCAGATTCCCTTTAACGGGTCTTCGGCCCTTTTGCCCGGCCTTCGGCTGGGTTTATCTTACAAATCATAACCATATCTTCGATAATATATAACAAATATATTTTTTTAAATGCATCAATAATGTTATTATAATTTAGTAGATTATTCTCAATGACTTTATAATAATACTATCCAGAATAATTTCAATAGTAATATAATATCCTTCGACAAACATCAAAACCAGAAAAATATAATAGATATAAAATCACTTTTAAGTCTTTTGAACGTATAATCTAAAAGAAATTTTTGCTCTGGGAGGGGTCCAAACCCGAAAACCACCCCCGTAGCTACGCCACTGATCAAGTAATATCTACCTATAAAAGTCAAATATAAATTAAGATTTTAATAAAACAGATAAATAAATGAATAAAGTTCAATGTAAAAAAAGGTAAGATGAATGAATGTTTTTTTATTGTTTCTGAACCATTTATATAAATATGATTCTAAGGAATGACATATTTTATCAATATGTATGAAGAATTTATTATAATACTTTTATATATATATCAGGATCAAATAATAATATAAAAATCGTAATTAAAGGTTCAATCGATACTTATATTTAACTTTTAATTATTAAATGTTATAGTAATAATTTTTTTTCTATCATCTTCCGGTTATTATGCTATAAAATATACAAGTTTCTTTAAGATTTAAGACACTAAACATACTTGAAAAAAAATTTTTTTTCTTAATATCTTTGGATAAAATATATATGCATAAAAAAATAGTGATTTTGCTCCCATAGTTCTATTAGCAATAACTTTTATAGAATTTTAAAATAGCTGTAAAATCTTAAATTAACAGTTAAAATAAGTTTATTTTTAAAATTTTCAATTAAAACTACATAAATTTTCATTTTATATGTTTTCTTTCACCTGAATATCTAACGATCTTATTTTGCCAATAATCGGAATCTCCGTAATCAAGAAATAACGTTTTCATAGAATCTTAATGTTATTTTTATTTTTTCCATCTTATGTTAATAAATCGAAGGAGACTATTTACCTCTAATGTTAAATTATTTACATCAACGAGATTCGATCCTAAGACTTAACGTTCTATAGGCAAACATTCTTTCCAACTCAGCCCCCCCCCCCTTCTATCTTATTTTGTAATACAATTCTTATATATGAAACTATATTAATGTAATTATATCAATGTTTATTTTTTTTATTGGAAGCTCCAGGCTTGGGGAAAAAAATTAAAATTTTAGCGGTTTACCAGGTTTGAGAAAAAAATTTTAAGATTATAATGGGTCGAACTGGGCTTGGAAAATATTTTTATAAATTATATTGGGCTGGGCTTGGGGAAATTTTTCAAATAATTATCAGCTTAGACGCTTGGGAATTTTTTTATTCGTAACTGGAGATCAGACATTGACCTAAATAATTTTTTTTGCAAGTCTGAGCTAAGTCTAATGAAAAAACTAAGGCCCATATTTTATTCCAGTTCTCAACTACTAAATTTATTATGATCTTTGGTTGGGGTTAGGGAAATTTTTTCAAAATTATTATGGCCTTGAAACTTGCTTAGGAATTTTTTCAATATTAAATATTAGGCATAGCCTATTAATATTTTAACAAATTATATTGATCAAAAAGCTTTAAATATATTTTGACCCAAAACATAGCATTTACACTTAGTTTTAATGAATTGGACCTGGCCTGAAAGCGGGGGTTATAAAGAATAAAAATTGAATATTATTTTCAAATAATGTATAACAACTATCATAAGAGTAAGGAGAAAATTCTCATTTCCCGTCATTTTTGACGGGCTCAGCAATGCTGACTGACGGAAGCTCTGGTAATCTTAGTTATATATTTTTCATTTTGCTCATCAAGAACAACGGGTCATTATACTTTAAATTAAGAATATCTTATGAGGTGTGATTTACAAATTTACCTCTTTTTCTCCCAAATTTTAATATTTTTATAAAATATAATAATAAAGTATATTTAGTACCATATACACAAACTAATTACCCCTCAACCCCGTCATTTTTGACGAGTTATATTGAATCAATGTTGCGATCTTTCCAATAAAACAAACCTTGGAAATTTTAATTTTTATTAAAAATATTGTTTTGTATAAGGAAGTATTTATTTGAATATAAAATTTTTAGGTTCTGAACGTATCATCTGCATTTTTAGTCTGGGAGGGTTTTAACACCCCAAATGGCTATGCCACTATTTAGGTCGATATCAGAGTTGTTAAACGCTATTTGTTAAAAAAAGTAGCGCGTTACCGCTATCGCTATTTGTCAAAAAAAGTAGCTCGCTAATAGCTACTTTTTATAAACAAATTTTTTATTTTTTGCTTATAATGTTATTGTATAGTAAATTTATAAAAATCAACATTTATAAATATTAAAATAAAGTTAGTTTTGATTATAAAAAAATTTATGTAATAAAAATAAATATTTATGGTAATTTGTTGCATTTTAATAATAAATCATTTCAATATTATCATCCCCAAGTCTAGAGCGACGATCAGAAAGTATAAGTTTTGCCTTATTAAATAATCTCTCGACACTAGCACTTGAGGGTAAGGGCGTATTTAATCTTATATACATATTTTTAATATAAGATAGATTATCAATATTTTTATTTGCAAGTTCTGGCATCTTATTATCATTTTGAGGGCTAATGCCACAGATCTTCTTTTTAAAGTTCTAGGGTGTTGTGTTTTAACTAGTTTATAATAGTTATTATGTCTTTGTTCTAGTGATATGTTTTTATATTACCATTTATATTTTTGTTTTCTTTGTTCAATTAGAAGTGATGTGTTTTTCTCATTATCATGTATATCTTTTTTTTTCTTTGTTCACGTATACCGAGGCTGTTTTGATTTCATCCTCAAAACTGTTTCTAGCCAGTTTTCGAGATGGGCCTGGATTATTAATATTCTTTTTATTATTATTTAATTTATCTATACAAAGACCTCGAAAAATCAAATTCGGGATCGAAATATTTTTATTATTTTCTTTTTCTTTTGTCCGATATCGGGAATAAAATTTTACTTTTGATTAACGATGAATTAAAATATTGTGAATATTTTTATTCTTTTTCTGTGCTGTTATGAAATTTACAAAAATAAATTGGTGTTAAATTCACGTCGTAGTCCAGGGGAGACCATGACTAAAACCATACCCAAACTCGGTCTTCAGGATCCCGTCATCGACCGTCCCGGACCCCCGATCACGGACAGTGTTTTCCCCTCCCTGCCGGTGGTACCCGGGGCTGTGAAACTTCAACAGGTCTAGCCAATGGCCTGTGATTCCCAAATAAGCTCAAAAATATTTAATCAGATCAATTTATAAATATAAATAAGTTTTTACCTTCTGTTATATGTTCAACTATCTCCCGTGGTACATATATACGATAACTCTACTATTAGAGCATCTTCCATCATTTTAAAGTTATCTGCTATTTTATTCATTAGTGTCTGGCGGCATAAAATTGTTGTACCAGGGGATAGAGTTTTAATTAACATGGTAAATGATGGATTATCAACTAAGGACATTGGCTGAACTGTATAATTTATAAAATCAACAATAACTTTATCAGCCAATTTCTGAGAAATATTGTCATTTGCATTATTAATTAATTTGGTTTGAATTGAATTAGTCTTTTTGGATGTAGAGTCACCTATACCAAAATTATTTAGATGTTTCTCGATTTCCTTAAAACTCATGAACAGTCTTATAAAATAAATATTATTAGAATGTAAAAATGACAATTTACCTTTAGGTGTTTCTTGAGGTTATACTGGATTGATTTGAGGAAATATTTTTTTTTACACTTTAAACAAACAAATTTGAAACCAGTTTTGGTTATATATTTATTTTAAAAAATTTTCAAATCTAGGGAATGGGAAATTTGTATTATAGCTATTAAGAACATTTTCTTCCCTGGTATCTTCCATTTCATTAATATCATTGTCTGAATCACTTTCAACGATTCGGATATCCATAGGCGATGACATTTTAAATAATTAACACGTGATTTAGGTTTATAATATAAATGAAAATATAAATTACAAATTGAAATTATATTTTAATTTCAAAATTAAATAATAAATCATAAAATTTATAATTAATTTATGATAATAATTTAAATTTTAATGTTTACACTTACCATCATTATATTTTTTAAAAGTAGCGAAGTAGCGGCTACTTAGCTACTTTCAAAAAAAGTAGCGCGCTAAAAAATTATATAATTACAAAAAAAGTAGCCTCTATTAGCTATAGCTAAAAGTTAGCGTGCTAAACAACTCTGGTCGATATCCGTTATCAAATTGAATAGGTGGGATGGATGATATTTTTTTCGGTTTCAATTTATTTAAGAATAAGGATAAATTATACAAACGAATCTAAGGATTCCATATGATCACGTGTGATTATTATGCAAGTTTTGGACATATAAATTTATTTTTTTTAAATTAATCAAAAAAAAATTAGGTCCGCATTCGGTAAAAATAAAGGATCCTCTTTCGATAAACCTATCCACAGAAAATTTAAAGAGAGTGAAAGGCTCTTTTCCCATTCATCTGTTACATCTCGAGCTGCCATATCCAATATTCCTCAAGATGTTGGTAAAACCTAAGAATTAATCTTTTTTTATAATCAGAGTTTAGGGATTTAGACAAATAAAAAGGTTCTAGTAGTGTTGTTAATTTGCTTGGTTGTAAAATTTACGAACCAATTTTGTGCTCAGGCCTGCTCGGAGCACAGACCCTTGGTTCAGACACGTAGTCGGACCCTTGGTTCAGACCCTTGGTCTGGCCCTAGGTTCAGACCCTTGGTCGGACCGTTGGTTCAGACCCTTGGTCGGGCCCTTGGTTCAGACCCGTGGTCGGATCCTTGGTTCAGACCCGTGGTCGGACCCTTGGTTCAGACCTGGGGTTGTTTTTGTTGTTAGATAATATAGCCCTGCAAGCAAGTTAGTTTCGGGATTAAAAAATTTATATCTGGTCGAGTTATGGTTTAATTTATAAAATCCAAAATTATAGTTTACTGAGAATTAACGGAAGAAGATACTATAAAATTTAATATAAAAATTAAAATGCTTTTTATTTTAATAAATTTAAATATTTTCAGACTCAGGTCAGGGCTAAAGAAAGGAGGAAGGTGCTAGTAGTGCCTAAAAATCAATTGGTATATATCAATAACTGAGATAGGGTTTTAGAATAAGTTACAATGGGCTCTGGCTAAATAAAAATTTAATTTGCATAGCCTCTACTTGGGTAGAGTAAACATGTTTTTTTAATCACAGTTAGTGTGACTTTGTAGCGAAATATACAAAAATGAAATTTTTATAAGGAAAACTAAGAAAAATTATAAACCTTATTTATTAATCTTATTCTAATTATAAATAAAAAAGCAATAATTTTTTTTTAACCCTTGAAAATGAAATATTATTATAATATCTTATAGCGTGTGTTATATAAATACAGATTGTAAAAAAATAATCACATAATGTAATAAAATAATAATATACAATATCTTTAAAAAAAATATTTATAAAAAGTTTTATTCTGTAAAAATACCCCTCGTTCTAGTTCTAAATATTAAAATTGTTATATTACCTTTAAATGACAAGCTTATTTTTTAATTCCCGGGCCTATAAAGATTGTGATCCGTTTGTGCTTAATTCTCCGCCAATCAAAAATTCTTCCAACATTTCCAACGCCTCCCTTAACAGTAGCAGCACTTCTTCGCTTCACAAAACGAATGATTTGGTCAAAAGCGAAAATGCATCATCTAACATCGCATTGGTAAATAAGAATCATAAATCTCCCGAAAGCGACATAAAATACTTGACTAAACCTATGGAAACCTTGTCCTCTACGAGCGCCATCTCGAATAATGTGAACAGCCCTTACACCTCGAAAAACTCCAAAAACGCTCCCAGTAGTGCCAACATATTCAACTCCTTAAATTCAAATGCGGATAAGCCGATCGTTCCAGCAAATTTGATAAAACCCGCCAGCATTCAACACAAAAGAGTCTATAAAAGAGCCAGATACAAATGATTCTAGTTTCTTTTAGCCATTAATTCTAGATATACTTGAATTGTTTTCAAGTTCCTCATTTATGTTTCGATAGACCCATCATGATATTGTTCTCAAATATATTTATTAAACATTGTAAATGTATATTCTTAATTTACAATGATATTCTAATAAACTTTTCTAGTGATATTATACGGCTCGATTTTTAATTAATGGCCATCCCAATTATTTTAACCAAAAAAATATTACAACAAGCTTTAGAGTTTCTGCTCATAGATAATAGAGTTTGGACATTACTAACGAAATCTCAATGTTCGCATTATATTATTTTGAATAAAATTAGCTAAATCGAGTAGCTTCACAACCCTATCTCATTCCTTATCCATATTAAACAAAAAAAAATTTTTTCATTATAATTGATACTTGTGAAATTTTTAATTTTGACAAAATTCATAAGTCCTAGGCATAGTTCTTATATTTTTTTTTGCAAAAATTTGTCGATATGGAAACTTTAAAAAATTTCCTCTTATTTTTACATAAATTTTGATGTTTCTTAAGACATAACGACTCCCTTTAATATCATGATTATATGTTTTTTGCACATGTTCTATTCTTTCATTTACCTTAACCTCTTTTAAAATAATTCAAAATCAGAGACCTGCAGAGGTACCATATGTGCGGCCCAGCCCGGAAAATTTTTTTCCAGCCCGGCCCAGCCCGGATTATTTTTTATAAAATATTTTCAGGCCTGGATTGGCCCGTGTAAATTTTTAAAAATTTAAATATTGCTTGCAAGTTTGTTCAAAATAAAAGGCTTTTTACGACTCAACATTAGAAATGAATAAGAATCATTTTTAATCTTCCAAAGCTAGATTTATAGTATTTTTCAAATCTGCACAAAGTTTGAGTGAGCCATCACTCTTAAAAACAGGTGTGAGAGGACTTGCCCAGCGAACATCTTGAACGGGTTCAATGATTTAATCATCGATCCATTTTTGCAATTCTTTTATACGGAACACACCTTGATGGTATCATTTTTGGTTTAAACTTTGAAAGTGTATTTAACGTCGCTACGAAATATCGGTGTTTTGTTGAATTTCAAGTTATATTGTTTTATTATATTTTGTATTGTATCATTATAATCTTCCTCAATTAGATTCACAAATTTGTTTAGTATATTCCTAAAAACGTTTATCGAGATCCTTCCTAAAAGTTTATTTCTTGTCACTTAGGGAGGGCAGTGTAAGCATATAAAATTGAGTTTTCTCTTCGGAACTAATACTTTTATCATTTTTGCATCATAGCCAGTGAGTTTTGTATCCGATTTTTAAGATTTTAAGTCCAATCTTTCTTGCAATATTAATCGGTAGTATCGTAAATCTTGATACTATTAGCATTACCGTTGGCATATCATTTAGCGTGACTATATTATCATCATGTTATAATCATCATCTATATTGCTTATATCCAATTAATAAATTATATTCCTTTTTCTCTATTTTATCATTGTTGTCTTTTATTTCTTCTAAACGGTATTAATTTTCTTCGAATATCGGGTTGGTTACTATGTTTTGATATCTATTGTTTTGTGATTGGTTATATTTATTGTTGTATCTTGGTATAAATCTTGAATCATTGTACTATCTATCATATTTGTAATTATTATCATAATTATTGTTATAATTGTCCCTGTTATTAAATCTTTAAAATTATTATATCCTCTATCGTTATTGTAAAACTTCTAATTGAAGGTGTTTGGATATCTTAAGTTGAAATTGTTTAGATATCTTGGGTGATAATTGTTTCCTTGATAACAACTATACTTCTAATAGTTGTTATATCTTGTCTATTAACGTAATTCGCTTGCATATTTGGTCCCCTATTGTAGTTATCCTACTTCACCATCTGTCGATCTGTATCCACCTTTTTGTTTTGCCCATCTTGTTTTATTGATGAAGTTTCATCTTCTATTTTTATGTTTTATATCTACTTCCTTCCTTCCCTATATTCAAAACTTCATTTATGGTAATATTGTATATGCGAGAAATTTTCTGACGAATACTCTTATTTATAAATGATATTTCACTTTATTTATCGCTCTGCTATAATCGATGAATTTACATTTATTATTTAATATACATATGCTACTTACCCAGTTGCTAAACGTTTCACCTTTATTTTGAATGGCAGCATTGAATTCCTTCAAATATGATTTTTCTGGGTGCAGTAACGAGCAAAATTGTAAGATTACTGAATTCTATTGGTGTGTGTTATATTTGAATGTTTATTATATTTTAAAAAGGTTATGCTATTTGAATTATATATTTCGTACATTTTATATTATCTTATGGAGGTCAATGTAATTGCATATTATTAGAAGTTAAATGACATAATTATAAAAGACTATATATAGGAAACAATTTTATAATAAAGAATCTATTGTTTTGACAATAAAAAAATGGCGACGAAATAAAAAAAAATCTAAGTCGCGCGGTTTTCGGTCTTCGGTCAAGTTTAATAATATATAGAATTATAATTTTTTTTCTGTTTATAAAAAAAATATATATATATATATATTTAGAAATTATGGATAAAATTATTCTCCAGGACTTTAAAAAGGAGGATTGTTCTATCGAGGACTACGTTGATTTTATCAAATATATACTAAATGTGAAAAATATTCCTAAAACTGACGCCACTTTAAAAAAATTATTTATAGCTTATGGAGGAATAAACATTATAACTGATATCAAAAAATTACTCTATCCTAGGAATATAGAGGAGGTAGGATGGATTGACATATATAAAATAGCAAAACAACTATATAAAGATGAAAGAACTATTTTGGCATCAAGAATTGATTTCATTAGATTAAGTCGCGGGGCTACTGATTCCGTAATGAGCTATTTGAAAAATATAAAGGAGTTAGCCCGAAGATGCGAATTTGAAGACAATGTAGAACTGAGAATTCGAGATCAATTAATCGCCGGACTAAAGATGTCACAACTGGATAAAGAACTACGATTAAGATATCCAGATACTAAAGACGAAGACCAACCGTTAAGCTTAAACAAAGTGGTAGAATTAGCTTTAGCGATGGAACGAGCCGACTTAGAAATAAATAATACTGCTAAAATGGTATATAAAATAAAAGAGCCGAATAAACATGATAATGATAATCGGATAAATCAACATAATAAAAATAATCGGCAGTATAATAATAATGATAAACGGCACTATCAAAATGATAATAAAGCATATGTAAAAAGAGAACTAGTGCCCGGGTATAATAACTACCATACAAATAATAATAGTAATTGGAGAAAACCATGCTATTTCTGTAATCGGTTTCACGCTATAAGAAATTGTCCCGCCTACGGAAAATTATGCAGCAAATGTAGGAAACCAAACCACTTTGCCGTATGTTGTAAAGCTAAAGAAAAGATTTACGGAACAAATTACAATAATAAAGAAGACGATTCAGATGTCTCAATAAGAAAAATATACAAATATGGGCAACATCCAACAATTGAGGTATTAATAAACAACCAGAAAATTAAAATGGAATATGATACTGGCTCGGCAGTAACCATTATTAATGAAATAATATGGAATAAAATCGGAAGGCCAAAACTTAGAAGAGCTAAAGCACCAACTACATATGGAAATAATAGAATAAAAATTATGGGTGAAGCTGATGTAAAAGTACAATTAAAAATGACATAAAATTGCTTCCACTATTGGTCACACAAACAAATGATGCAGCTCTATTTTGATTTCCATGGATTATCGAATTTGACTTATCGTTACCAAAAAATGTAAAAATCAATATGATCAACAATAGATATAAATACAATGATAATGGTAACGTAAATATTGACAAACTATATACAGAATTTGCTACGGTGTTTGATAATAAATTAGGATTAATAAAAAATGTCGAACCAGTAAAACTACAATTGGAAGAAAATACAAAACCAATTGCACTGCCAGCTAGAAGAGTACCGTTGCCTTTAAAAGTAGAAATTGAAAATGAACTGAAACGTTTGGAAGAAAATAATATAATCAAGAAAATAGATCCATCAACAACAAGAGTAACCTGGAGTACTCCAATGGTAGTGGTACGTAAAACTTCAGGCGAACTACGATTATGTGGAGATTTTAAAGTAACGTTAAATAAATTTCTACTAAAAGATTATCACATTCTACCAACGTTTGAAGAATTAATAGCAAAAATAGCGAATGGAAATAAATATACAACATTAGATCTAAAAGATGCATACCTACAAATGAGCATTGACGATGAATCACAAGAATTATTAACAATGGTAACACCAAATGGATATTACCGCTATTTACGATTACCTTTTGGTATAGCTACAGCACCAATAATATTTCAACGATATATGGACGATTTACTGGCTGATTGTAAAGATACAGCAGTTTATTTAGATGATGTTATAATCACAGGAAAAAATGATACTGAACATATTAAGAATATAAAACAAG